>NW_026098907.1:0-3035 GCF_021464435.1 Cataglyphis hispanica | reverse complement strand
TGTGACGTCCCCGCATATTTTTAATTTCTATAAATAATGATAAATAGATATAACATATGTAGCGGACGTTTTCTAAATTCTCATGTATAAAATTTTAAAGTATTATTCAATAATTAAATTTTGAACACCCGGTATATAGACTTAACGTATATGCTCCCGCACATATGACTAATAAATAAGGCACTGAGATTTATTCATCTAAAAAATAGTAGTAAGATAGAATTAATTAATTTTAGGACACCTAGTATATAAGCAAGTATATTTAATAAGTATAAAAAATTAATTTGCAATATATAATCGCTATAGAATAGAACACACGTATATATACGTTACACATACACATACACTAATAGGAAATAAGATTAAGAGCTTAAATTAATAGTTATAACATTTATTATATTCAACATCATATAATACATTTATAATAGTACACCCTATGTATTGTAAAGAATTCAGACTAGCGCGCCGATCAATACTCTTATCCGCCTGCTGATAAGACCCAGCCCGAAGACAAAGGCATAGCTAGTGCATAAGCACTGGAGGCTGATGCAACGCACAGAAGGCCCGTGCAATATCCCCACAAAAGAGAGTCCCCACCTAGTACACCAACAACGCCACCTACTCCAGGCAGAATCGAGGGAGTCCGATGCAGCAGTCGCGGAGCTCATTACTATTCTTCGCCTCGATTAGTACGGTCATACTGACTAATAGAGCTCCCGGCCCGAGCGACCTTATTATTCAGAGTATAGTAATCCGGCGTCCGCGTCGACAAATTTTAGTCCATAAGGACTTAGAATTTTCTATTGTTCTACGTTACGACCAATACGGTCTTATAATTATTTCATTATAATTTACTAATACCCCGACTTTATTACGAGACACGTGCAAGGTGTCTATTAGTTGTACAAGTAATATTAAATAGTAATAAACGTTTTATATATTCATTGAGTGTTTTACCAATTCAATAACATCTACCTGGATTCCATATCCTGCATAAGGACCTTAACCATAAGGAGTTGAGAAGCAAGGAATCAAATATACAGTAAAGGTTTAAATATTGCGTAAGTTAAAAGACCTATCTAATTATACCCAACAAGTGACACATTGACAAAATCTCTGAGTCCCTGGGTAGACCCGGTGAAATGCAGGGTGACCCGAAACAAATATAATTAATAATTTTTTTTTATTGTGTGTTGACGTTGAGACGTAACACTACTAACGCTAACTCACGAGATCGGCCACACCTTAGGTCTACAGCACAGCATGCGTAACGACTCGGTGATGTTTCCGTATATACCCGACAACGAGCTTCAATATCCGGTTAAACTAAGCGTAGAGGATATCCTCGCTGTACAAAATCTGTACGGATCTCACGACGACGGAGATCGGCCCGCGATTCCCGCGACCACCGCGGCGCCCGCTACCACCGTAGCGCCGACGACCGGCGTCGCGCCGACCGATCCGTTGCGCGCGGATCTTTGCGCTTTACGGCGCCTAGACGCGGCCTTAATAATGAATCGACGTTTATACGTATCTAATCGACGCAACGTATGGTCGATCGATCTAACCGAGAAACGCTACGGTAGACCCATGACGCTAACGGAATACGCGACGTTTCTTCCGAACAACTTCACGCGTCTATCCGCCGCGTATCAAAGACCCTCGGGCGATCTCGCTCTATTCGCGAACGACGCGATCTATCTCGCGGAATATCCCAGTTTTAAATTGAAATCTAATTGGCCTAGATCCCTTCACAGTATCGGATTTCCTCGAAACGCTAAGATTAACGCCGCGATAAACACGCACTCGGGACGAACCTACGCTATCTACGACGACGACAAAGTAGCGGAGATCGACGAATGCCGCATGCTGGTCGTTAAACACGCTCCGTTAAAAGATATATTTTCCGGAATACTATCCGCGATAACTTCGGCCTTTCGATACATCGATGGTAATCTTTACTTCTTCGCTAAACGTCAATTTTACGCGTTTAACGAATTTAAGAACATCGTTACTTCGGCGGGTCCCTTCGACCTGCGCGTTCTCGATATAGAGTGCCCCACGGACGAACTATTACGACAATTACGGGATCTCCTCAGTCGCGTCTATCGCCTCGACGACTCGATCGAGAACACGAGGACGACGAAAGCGACTTCCCGTAATATCTTTAAAAATAAAATACGAAGGGGCGAAGAAGGGGCAATTTTGACGCGGATATATAAAGACCATCCTATCATTAAGCGCTTCATTATTAACGGCGAAGCTCGCGAACAAAACAACGAACGAAGATGTACGCGGAAATGGGATCATCGCAACAGCAACACTCCTTCGAGGATCGATCGAGATTCCCCGAACGAAACCGCGAGGATAAGGCGGGATACTCCAAGAAAGCTCGAACGGATAACGGGTTAGAACATCGAGAAACTTCTCTCGAATAAATATCTTTTATCGCTTCGATCTCCTCTCTCCCTAATTATCCGCCTTCTATCCTCTTTCAGACAAAACAGCGACCGAACGCAGAGACGCGACGCGATCGCGCGACCTCTCAGAATCTTGGGAAGACGCTACCCATTAACGAAAACGGGATACAAACATCTGGAAGTCTGCATCAACATCAGTTGACCTTCGTTCGTGGAAATCGTTCTCGGAGATACTCACGGCAAAGAGATCTCGCTAACACCGGATACGTGGAAGGAGCTACTCGATCTACGATCCACGCTCACGTTGTATTTTCAACCCGATGAGCGCGAAGAGACGCGCCGTCCGGCGCCGATATACATCGGGCAATTGACGCTTCGATTCGGCAGACTAAATAATCTTCGAATTCTCCGTTTCGAAACGCCAAATACTCGATTAGCTATATCGAGAAATACCGATACTTATTACATCTGGAACATTGCGTTAACTGCCTCGTTACGTCCTTGAACTGTTCAACCGCCTACACCGACAACAAGCTGGCTCGTTTCCTCGACGTCGCGGCGAGTGTTCGCGACCCCGCGCTCATCCCCGCGACGATACGCGACAGCGAGCTTCGA
>NW_026098906.1:0-3059 GCF_021464435.1 Cataglyphis hispanica | reverse complement strand
GATCCATCTTTCAAATAGCTGCAATTATTTGTGAATTTTGTTGTTAGCACAAAATTTTTAAATTTGATCTGATTGTGCGAATTTACACATTCTAAAGGTGTTTTCTACTTGGTTTTAAAAGTAATGGTGCATTTGGAATAATATTTTGAGATTTAATTGCAAATCTTGCATTTTCATTTATCCTATTGTTTAACTGAGATAATGGTTTTATGATTTTCGTAACATTTGTTTTAACTTTTTCAGATAATTTTCAAATGGAAATGCACTAAATGTATCAAGCGAGTCATATCTTTTACATCTTCACTAAGATGTATTAAATTATGCACATTATAAATTAAATTATCATTACTATATAATATTTTAAACATTTTAACAAAATAAAGCAATAATAAATAATTGATTAGCGTATAAATTATTACGAAAACAATCTTCTGGGTCGCATAAAATCCGTATAGCAGTATGTAAAACGCAGAAATGTTGGAAATAATCCGCATTCAGATATTTATTTAAAATAATAAGTCTTAAATATAAAAGAAATATTCTATATTCTGTGGCTTTCCAAATATCTAATTCATTAATACCCCGTGGCCGATGTGCAAATTCAATAGGTATGTATTCACGTAATTCTATTATATCTCTTGATAATTCTTGTACTTGTACTGAACATAACCGTGATATTTGATGTCCCTTAATCCCTTAATTAGATTCAGCATCTTTTTATTACTCCTAAGCAAATTAGATGCATATAATCTAATGGGAAATTATTTATCATGTCCACAGCCAAGTTTTCAAAAGGCGAAATGCAAATGTGATGTTCTTCATTTTCTCGAGTGCGGAAATTGCTGTTCGTCCTTAGCGGGGCATTTTCATCCAAGAAAATCATTTTGTGATTAATATAATTACCCTCGCAAAAACATTTGCCACAGCCAAAATATGCATTATGACCTTTTGAGTCAGTTACAAAAGATTTGGCAGGAGTATCACAGATAATTGCTTTGATCGTTACACGGTAATTTTTATTTTCAAATAAAAATCCTTCCTCGTGAAGGATGCGATATTCATCACAAAATTCTTTTAACAAATCTTGTGCATGCGTAGGTTTTTATAACCGTGAAAAGCAGCAATCAAAAAGGGTTCCGTGACGTGAATATTATAGATTTGGCAATGTACAGGCCATAACTGGCTTTGAGAACTTTTAGTAAGAGGTAGGCCATCGATATTAATATTAATTTCTATTATATTATTGATATTTTTATAAGATTTCAATTTTTCCTGTAATGCCTTTTCCAGACCATAATAAAAGTAATGGCCATCTCCACACTCTTGAATAATTGTATTTTTGGGTGTTTCTAACAATGTTCGGGAATCACTGGGTAAATCACTGTGACCTTCTTCCCGTAGAATACACAATAAGACTGTCAGAAATTTTGAGTAATATTATATTTAGTAGCCCAGATATGTAACTGTTCATGTAAAGTGCTTTTTGTTTGTCTCTATTATTATATAATAAATTAGAATCTTCTATATTATTATATAACTCAATATCATCTGATTCTATATTTTGTATTTCTACTTCAGGGAATAGTTGTCTTGTACTATTTTAATTTTTGAGAAAGCATTCTATATAAGAAAAATCTTGCTTGTTATTAGTAACAAGCCTTTTCGAAGGCTAATGGAAATATTGTCGTTTTGTATTGTTATGTGGCTTGTAATAGATTTTGTTGTCTGCGTGATAATTCTTTAAATTTTTTATTTTTGGCATTCTGCTATTTTATTCTGCATACAAACCTGTTATCATTAAATTTATGAATTTAATTAAATATTTTAAACTATTGTAATAAAAAATATTGAAATTAATGAAAAATTTTTAAGAATTGTTTGTATAATATTTATGTAAAATATTATTATTATTATTCTTAAAACGAAAATTAAATGGCAGTCTTACAGACTTTATAAAAATGTAAAATATTAAAAAATTAAAAATATTAATTTTAAGACAATGTTTTAATTTTATGTAATTTCAAAATACATTTTTAAATATTATATTTACATATTATAAATTATACATACAGGGTGTTCCACCAAAAGTAGCCAATTTCTTTATCTTTTACATTAAAAGAGATAAACCATAACAAATATATATTTATATCAAATTAAACGTTTCAAAGTGAAATTTATTGTGAGTAGTAGTTGCTTATATGTTAACAAACGAAATGGCATGCATAATTTTTTATAAAATGTAGATATTTGGACACAATAAAAGTTACAGATGTTTAAAACAAATATAATAATGTATGATTTAATATAAATATTTTACATATTTTACGAGTTTTATCGGCTTAAAATATTGCGGGCGACCTTTTCATTTTCGGCTCTGCGATATGGCCAACTTCTGATTTAAGTATTATGATTGCATGACGACATAACATACGTCAATCTCTAACGCACGAGTCAGAAATTGACCATATTGCAGGGCTGAAAATGAAAAGGTAGACGTCGCCCGCGATATTTTATGTCGATAAAACTCGATAATACGTAAAGCATTTACATTAAATCATATATTGTTGTATTCATTTTAAACAGTACTACAGCAACTTATATTGCGTCGAAATATCCACATTGTTAAAAAAAGTATGCATTACTTCTCCGTTCTTTAACACAGCTTTTAAAAGTAAAAGTATTATGCTCACAATATATTCAGTTCAAACTATTTAATTTGACATGTATATTTGTTATGGTCTATCTCTTTTAGTTTAAAAATAAAAAGGGAAGGCCACTTTGAATGGATACTCTGTATATTATATATTTTAAATATTATAAATTTTTATATGTATGACATTATACATATATGATATTTTTATGTCGTGGACAAACTAATTGTAGATAAGAATATTAGATAGAAGATATAAAAATTTGCGAGATTATTTATAACAATATGCAAGTATATGATTCAGTATTTCAAATATGTATAGAAATATTTTTAGCATGTAAATATTATATGAGAATATATATATATACATATACATATATATATATATATATATATATATATATATATA
>NW_026098905.1:0-3084 GCF_021464435.1 Cataglyphis hispanica | reverse complement strand
CTCAACGTCTATAGACAGTGGCCCGGAGGTTGACGAGTTCGCAGCCTCCGTCGAGCATTCTCGACCATCTGCTCTAGAAACGACTCCAGTCTACAAACCGTCCGTATAAGGAAGAGAGTGGACGAGTTCGCCGCTTTCCTGGAGAATTCTCGAGCCATTACGGTCCTGTCACCTGACCATCCAACCCTTCGTACAGGGCAAGAGAGTGGACGAGTTCGCCGCTTTCCTCGAGTATTCTCGAGACCTGACGCTCCGACTATCCGAACGTCCGAACTGCACTCCCGCGATTATCGCTGGGAACTTGCACCGCGTCATCAACGCATTTACCCGACTGCAGGCCTGGCACCTTGCAGTCCGCGCCGAACACCGTACGCGTATTAATTAGCATATCTCGCACTGCGAGATATCGAAGTCCCGACACGCGGTGACAACACGCGCCGTCACACCGCGCGCACCTCGCGCCAACAACCGCGAAGCCGACAACACGAGCCCGTCTCACCGCGCGCGCCCCGCGCCACGAGCCGGGCCCTTTAACTAGACGCGCAAAAACACCGTCTAGACCCGCGTCACAACATTACGATTGTATTATTATATTAACGCGATTTATTGTAAACGTTCTTCTCATTGTAAAAGTTGACCATTGCCTCGAGTGGCGAATAAACGACGTACACAACAACTCACGTCTGTTGCGTTTCAACCCCTTCACGAACCTTGATCCCGATTGCGCTGTCCGCGCGCGTATTCGAAACTGCTCGTGAAGCGGCCCGTCACAAGTGCTTCCATTAGTCAATGTTGATTTTAATACATTAATACGCAAGGACTTTGCAGAATTAGAAAAAGATATTATTATATTACCACAACGATGCAATCAAGCAAACTGTGATGGTTTTGAAATTACATCCATTTCACATACAGGTATTAATTTTTATTTATTAATTTTATTATTATCATTAATCATATAATATCTATTTATACAATTATATTTTTTGTTTATTATAAAATTTGTTATTTGTAATCATTTAGAATTATAATTATTAATGTGACTGTTTTATTTTTAGGATATGTTTATATTTAGGATATGTAACAGTAATAACCAATTCATATTTTTTTTGTATATATTTAAATGTACATAAAAAAATATTCCAATACATTTAAAATAATAAAATTACTTTTAAAAATACATATGTTCCATCTTAAAAAAATTTATATTGTTTATTTCCTATATTTTATATTATATTTTATTTTATATTATTATTTTCTTATATTGTTATGATTTAAGAGTTAATTTTATTTATATTTAAATATTTATAATAAAGCTTGTTAAGAATATTTTATATTATTAAATATTTTTATTAAAATAAATAATTGAAAAAAATTGTATTTTAATTGTAAAACAAATTGTTAATAGAAAATATACAAAAAAATTAGAGATAATATATATTATAAAATAATTATTATATTAATAAATCTATATAGCTTATTTACAAGAAAGAAATGTAAAATGTTTTTTAATAAAATAAGACCTTAGAATAAAAAATAGCTTATATCAATATTTTCTTTGGTTATTATAAATGATATAAAAAGTTTTAATTAACGATAGAAAAAATTTTTATTTAAATTAAAGTGCAATATATTTATTAGCAATTAATTGCATAGATTTTTTATAAAAACACTCAAATGAGAAAAATATTTCGTATGCTTTACTACATGATAAAAGTGCTTTCGTCCCTTTCTTCTTTGCTTATAATGCTGTTGCTCTCATTGAATTGTCGTGATCTCGAGATCTATTTTTTAGTTTTCTAGTAGTTTGTTTATTGCAAAATACATAAGGATATAGTAAATCACGAATGTGTGTATCATCTGATAATAAAAATTAAAAATCTTTCTTTTATATTTTTGAAAGTAATTTTAATAAATTTGTAACGACCTGTGTCGTTACAAGAGCCTCGCGGACCGTTCACCCGTCCGCAGAAGAGGCCGGCGCTTAGCGCCCCACAAATTTTCATATAGCCGCGCCGTTGCAAGGCGGCGAGCCCATCGTATGAGCCGCCGCTGGGCCATGCGATCCCCCACTAGGGCGGCGCGAGCCTAAGTAAGGGAAGCTGGCCGGGTATATAAGCCGGCTCGACACGGCTCTCGGCACCATTCCCGGTCCCGATCCTCGGGACACTCGAAGCCTCAGAGCGCTCTCTGAGACTCCAGTTGACCGATCCTTATCCCGTTCCTTCGACCTGGTCTAGGAGACGAGTGCTCTCGTCTTCGGCCGAGTGCTCTCGGCGTCCAGTCCTGTCGGTGCGAGGGAGTGCTCTCCCTCACACCAACCACCTCCGGTCCGGGGGACGAGTGCTCTCGTACCCTGTCGAGTGCTCTCGACGACCGGCGTTGTCCGCGACGAAGAGTGCTCTCTTCGTCGCCTCCTCGCGCTACCGACGTCTTCGCGCACCGTGCGACGACCACCGGTGGTCCGCGACCGGGAGCCTTAAGCTCCGTCCGATTGACTCCGCGCCCGCGTCTCTTGTATATAGCACGCGTAGTCCCTAAGCCGTCTATATTAAGCAGAGAGCCGGTGCCCGCTCGTGACGCCAGGAACAGCATCTCCGGCGCTCAGTCCTTTTCAGGATAAGTCGCCTAGCGCGCCGGTGGGTCCCTAGTCCTTTTCAGGATAGACCGCCGAGCAGTGCAACTCCTCGGATCCGGACGTCACGTCCTGGCACGGGTTCGCCATTAAGAGTACGGATTCGACGCGGCCGCCCCCGATTTTGTTAGCCGATCCCATTCTCTTATTTCGTGTGACGATTCCTCTTATATTAATTCTATCGCTTCTGTTAGTATAGGCCGATCTCGTTTGTTTACTCCCTAAGTTAAGTCCGCCATATTCTAGCATTAGAAACCCGGGCTGCGTGCCCAAATTGTATTCGCGCGTCCTAAGTGTAACGGCCAATTCCATTGTACCATATGTTTGCACGAATAAAGCTTTATTATTTGTTGGCCAAATCGAGTGTGTAATTTGCGAGCCCGAGTCTCTTCCTTCTCCCGAATCCTGGAACCGGCGAGCCGATCCGTGGCGTCGGGAAGGCCGTTACA
>NW_026098904.1:0-3100 GCF_021464435.1 Cataglyphis hispanica | reverse complement strand
ATTGGCAGGACGTTACAAGTCATAATATAATCAAGTATTGATATTAAATAAAAGACCTTATTTCTTAGACAATTCTCATAATAAATTAATTCGATCTAACTCTCTATTATTTAGTGTCCACAATTTGTTAACTACCCTTAATTTCTATCATAATGTTCCTTTTCTAATCTTAATTCTCTAACTCTTACGGTTTCTAATTAATATATATGTATATATATATATATATATCTTAAGTAACAAGCCCCTTGCATATGGTGAACCCGCAATACAAGCGGACTTGCCATAAAACGCAACCATAATCGATATCTTTCTTTTATTATAATATTAAAATTCTATTCTTTAAACTTGATTAACCTTCGAATTATATATACCTAGTTGTGTCCATATCCCTAAAATACCTAGTGAAACTTCCTAGTAACCAACTAGTTCCGCGCTACATCATTCCCCTAGATCCACTAGATTAGTCCTAGCTCTCGGCGTCTCTGGGGTATAGCCGGTGAAAGGAGGTTGCCCTATAAAGCGGGAGCACACACTTTTGCATAAGCGCATAACCATAAACATAAAGAAATTGATTGGTCCACAAATGTATGCATAAGAAAATGAACCAATCAATTTCCTATGCTTATAGTTATGCGCTTATGCAAAAGTGTGTGCTCCCGTTTAAAAGTAGAGAGTAATCTTTTTCTCACTAACTGAGGTATAGAGAGAGAAAGAGCGTCACTGAGACGTAACACATGTCATTATTTTGCATCATGTCATCGTTTGGCACCATGTCTTCGTTTTGCATCATGTCATCGTTTTGCATCATGTCGTTATTTTGCATCATGTCATCGTTTTGCATCGTGTCATCTTTTTGCATCATATTATCGTTTTGCACCAAGTCATCGTTTTACACCATGTCATTGTTTTGCATATTATCATTTTATACTATGTCATTATTTTACACCAAGGAAATATTTTGTTCTTTCAAGCCACTTTTAGGTACAGCATTTGGAAGTAAACGCTTCCTTATTGAGAATGCATCACTGTGATAAAAGATTTTTCATCGAAGTGCTTATCGCAAATTGTTGCAGTTTTTGCAGCAGAAGACAGAAGAACATGAAACCATTTATTTTTCAGAGCAATATCTGAAAAAATCTATAATCAAATATAAAAATACAATTTAAATGTACCCATACAGCACAAAACATTACAGTAACATTGCAGCGGCAATGTTATAATATTGTTGCAACGTTGCAGCAACAAATTTATAGAAATATTTACATATACATCATGATTGCCAGATATTCCAGAAAATTTAATATATAATTAATTTGATTATATATAATATATAATATGTTATATTTAATATACAGCGTGTCCGGTAATTTTTGATACACCTGAAGTGTGAAGGTAAATTGTATCAAATTGAAAAGAAGTCCTATACCATTTTCCTCTATAATGCTTATAAAGAAGTCAGTGGTGCGCCGCTGTATCAGTTGAACGTTCACGCACACTATCAGGCGCGCGACACATCGACGTGCGCCCGGCTAAAGATCAGCGATGATAGGCCAGATTTTACTTAATAATAACTCTTTTATTAAGCATTATATAAAAAAAATAGTTCAGGACTTTTCTTTTCGGGCCGGAGGTGGTTGGTGTAAGGGAGAGCACTCCCTCGCACCGACAGGACTGGACGCCGAGAGCACTCGTCTCCTAGACCAGGTTAGAAGAAACGGTATAAGGATCGGTCAACTGGAGGCTCAGAGAGCGCTCTGAGGCTTCGAGCGTCCCGAGCATCGGGACCAGGGAATGGTGCCGCGAGCCATATCGAGCCAGCTTATATACCTGGCCGGCTTCCCTTACTTAGGCTCGCATCACCCTAGTGGGGGATCGCATCGCCCAGCGGCGGCTCATACGGTGGGCTCGCTGCCCCGCAGCGGTGCGGATATGTGAAATTTATGAGGCGCCAAGCGCCGGCCTCTTTTGCGGACGGATGGACAGTCCGCGAGGCTTTAGTAACGACACAGGTCGTTACAAATATAAGATAAAAATTTTATATAAATAAAATCTTTAATTTTATAAAATAAATTATTTAAATTTTCCTATATTTATTACATTAGAATTATATATTTATACGTTGTAAATATTGTATGTTTATATGTCTCGTATAATATTATACTGGGTATATATTATACGAGATTGTGTGTGATATACCCAGGTAGCAAAAGTAATCTTTTTGACATCATTTTGATCAAATTTGATGTCAAAATAGCTATTTTTGTTACCTGGGTACATAATTACATATAATCATATATAGTTGTATATGGACATATTTCATATATATTTATATATATTGTCTTACATATATTTATATATGGATTTTTTCCAGGGTATATATTTATGATATATAAGATTAAACATTTTTAGAATAAAGGAATGGGTTTCGGAAGGAATTTGTTGCAGAATTTGATTTGAAATTAAATCTGGTCCAGGGGCAGGGCGCAATTCGAGGGACATTAAAACGGAATTATATTTTTAAATGGAAAATGGAAGTATATAAGAAGAATCGCCATTCGTATGTAGAGTCGGAATATCAATTAGGAAGGGACGGATATTAAAATGAATCGGATTCAAATTTGTGGCAGAGATCGAGGGAGCAATAACATCAAACGCTTGCTCAAAATTATCAGATGAGATGTGATTATTAGAAGTTTCACCAAGTGCATATTTGAAAGGATTAGCAGATAAAAAGATCGCATTATTTGCCAGATTTTATTAATGTAAGTGGAAAAAATTAAAGTGAAAAAAATTTCTTGAATTTCTTGTTTTTTTTTAAAGTTTTTAGAGACAGCTTTAGTCGAAATGTATTCCTCGTAGTTACTAATGGAGGGGCTTTAAATTTCTTGAAAAAAGAGCTTTTATTTTTTATTAATTTATAATACTTTTCATCCCATCAAGCAGTGGAAGCATCCCATCATTTTACGGATGTTTTTGTGTGATCATGTTTCTTTGCGCCAGCTTAATAATGCGTTATATATGTGGTTAATAAGAAGGTTGTAGGTATGGATTGAGTGTAAAAGAATTCAGATGTAATTGATCAGGCAACGCAACACTCCCG
>NW_026098903.1:0-3104 GCF_021464435.1 Cataglyphis hispanica | reverse complement strand
AGGAAGGGAATGAAACTGAAATGGTGGAAGGAAAGAGATGGAAGGATGGAATGGAAGGAAAGAGGAAGGAAAGAATGGAGGAGTGGAAGGAGGGAATGGAGTGAATAGGCATGGGAGAGTAAGAATAGATGAGAAATGGTGGAGATGGGATGAGGAGGAAGAAGTACTAAAGGATGGAAATGGAAATATAAAAAAGGGGGAAGAGATAAGGGGGCGAGAAAAGGATGGAGTATTATAGTGTTTTGGAACGTGACGGGGATAAGGAATATGGGAAGGGATTTTTGGAGGGAAGTGGAGAAGTGGGATGTGGTAGGAAGGAACATGGAATGGATGGAAGGATGGAATGGAGGGGATAATGGACGATAATGGAAGGAAGGAATGAGTGGAGGTCAATGGAGGGATAGAAGAATAAGGAAGGGAGAGGAATGGAGGAGATGGAAGAGATGGAGAGGAATAGGAATGGAATGGATATGGAGGGAAATGGAATGAATGGGAGGAGAGGAAGGAGGAAACGATAGAATGAATTTATTGGAGGGGACTTGAACGAAGAGCAGGAGGAGGAGGGAGGTGGAATGATAAAAGGGCTTGAAGAGGAGAAGGGAGTAAGGAGAAGGTAATGAAGGACAAGAGGATAGATGAGGAGGGAATGAATGGACATGGAATGAAGGGAATAGAGAGGAATGGACGATGGGGAATGGAAGAGAGATGGATGGAGGAGGAGGAAGGGTGGATAGGACTGGATGACACCAATCATAGTATGGATAGGAAGGGGAAGAGAAAGAAGGAAGAGGACGGCAGAAATGGATATGGACATGGAGGACAATGGAGGAATGGGAATGGATATGGAAATGAAAGGAGGTGATGGAGGTGGATGAAGGGCAAGAGAAAGTAGGTGGGTGGATGAAGAGTGCAAGGAGGAAAAGAGTAGGGTGAGAAGAGAGCTGAGGAGATGGAGAGGAAGGGATAGCAAGAGAAGGAAAGGGGATAAAGGAGGAGAAAAGAAAGAAGAGATGGAAAGATGGGAGAGGGAATTGAAGGAAATTAGAACAGAAAGGCAGGTTTGGGAGATAGTGAATAGGGAAAGAAGAAATAGGAGGAGGATGGAAGATATAGTGAATGGAGTGGATGGATATGAAAGGGGGGGTAGATGGAATAGTGGAATGGATAGATGGACATAGGTAGGAATGAGGAAGATGAAGGATGGAAGATGGAAGGATAACAGTGGAGAATGGATGGAATCGGTGGAGGTGGAAATGGAGGAGGAATGGGTATGGAAAATATGCAATAGGGTTTGGAGGAGAGAAGGATGGATAGATGAGTGGAGTGAGGAGGCAATTGTGCCGATATTAAAGAAGGGGGAGGGGGAGAGAGTGGAAGAGTATAGGGGAATGTCGTTGACTTCGACGCTCTATAAGGTGTATGCTTCGGTGCTGGCAAGTAGACTAAGTGAGGAGGTGGAGAAGAAGGGTTTGGTATCGCAGAATCAGACTGGGTTTAGGAAAGGGTTAGGAACAATGGACAACATATTCATTCTGAACTATTTAGTGAATAGACAGCTAGGGAAGAAAAAAGGGAAACTAGTGGCATTTTTTATAGATCTAAAAGCAGCGTTTGACTCGGTAGATAGGAGGAAATTGGTGGAAGCGATGAGAGAGAGGGGGGGTGAGGGAAGGACTGGTCAGAAGGAGCGAGGATATTCTAAGGGAGACTAGGAACAGAGTGAGGAGGGGAGCGGTTTTAAGAACAGGTTTTTGGACAGGGAGAGGAGTGAAGCAGGGATGCCCACTGAGCCCTCACCTATTCAATTTGGTAACGGCGGATTTGGAGGAGGTGAGAAGAGGAGGATGGGGAGGGTCAATTTAGGGGGGGGGTGAAGATTTTTTCCTTGGTATACGAGGATGATGTGGTTCTGATTGCGGAGGAGGAGGACGGGATGAGGAGTATGATTGGAAGGTTAAAGGATTATCTGGAAAAGAAGGGGTTGGAGCTAAATATAGGAAAGTCAAAAATATTAAGGTTTAGAAAAGGAGGAGGGAAAGAAAGGATGGTAAACTGGAGGTGGAAGGGAAAGAGGATAGAGGAGGTAAAAGAATTCGCTTATCTGGGATATATAATGCAGAGGAATGAAGGACAAGAGGCGCAGATAAGAGATAGGTTAAGAAAGGGTGCGGCTGTAATGGGTCAGGTATGGGGATTGGGAAAAAGGAAATTTAAGAACACTGGGCTCTTCGAAGATTGTGACTCTTCGATAAATTGATGTGGACGGTGATGGGGTGGTGGAATTAGGAATGGAGAGAGGGAGGGAGGGGATGGCAAGGTATCTAAGATGGGTGTTAGGATTGGAATGGGGAACGCCGGGTTATATGGTAAGGGAGGAGTTGCAGAGAGAGAAGTTAAGAAGAAGGGCCGGGAGGAGGGCGTGTGGGTTTGAAAAGAAGTTGGAGGAGGGTAGGGGGAGTGAGATTGCGAAAAGATGTTGGGAGGAATTGAGGGAGAGGTGTAGGAAGAAAAAGGAATTATCGAAGTGGGAAGAAGAAAGATGTGGGTACTTTGAAGATAGAGGTATGGGCATGTTGGAAGTAGAGGAGAAAAGGGAGGAAGGAGGCGATTGGATGTGGAGAAGAATATGAGGGATAGGTGGAATGATGGGAAGGATAGAAAGATCGAACAATAGGACCATGGAAAATCAGGGAAGTGGATACCAGAGGAATGAAGAGGATTGGGGAAATGGAAGGATGGAAGATACAGGAATGGAATGGAATGGAATGGAAGGAGGAATCATGGAGCATGTGGAAAGATGTGGAAGGGAGCTGGAGGAAGGAGGGAAGGAGGAAGAGGGTAGGAGGAATGAGAGAAAGACATGGGGAGACCGATGAGGGGAAATGGATCGGAATGGAATGATGGAGGTTAGGAGTCAGGAAGAGGAGGGATAGAGAGGAGATGACAGAGGGAGAGAAAGAGAGAGGGAAAGAGGGAGAGAGAGAGAGAGAGAGAGAGAGTGGGCGAGAGGGAGAAGATTGATGTGGGATGTGTGAATGAGATGTATGGAAGGAAGGAAACGCGATATGAACCGGAAGCGGAGGTCCCATATTAGCGTAGGGTAA
>NW_026098902.1:0-3142 GCF_021464435.1 Cataglyphis hispanica | reverse complement strand
TTTATCTGGGAACACGCGCCGCGTCACCGACACCGACGCATAAGACCGATTGCAGGCCTGACACCCTGCAGTCCGCGCCGAACACCCGGCCTCACACAATACGCGCCTTAACTCGCGTATCTCGCGCGATATCCATTTGCGAGATATCGAAGCATTGACACGCGGTGTCAACACGCGCCCGCCTTACCGCGCGCACCTCGCGCCTACGGGCTCGCACCGACAACACGCGCCCGTCTCACCGCACACGCCCCGCACCACCGGTCGGGCCTTTTAACTAGACGCACAAAAAACATTGTCTAGACCGGCGTCATAACATCGCGAATACTATTGTATCGACTCGTAAAGATTGTAAGCTGACCATTGCCTTGAGCGGCGAATAAACGACGTACACACCAACTCACGTCCGTTGCGTTTCAACCCCTTCACGAATCCTGATCCCGATTGCGCTGTCCGCGCACGCGAAACCGCACGTAAAGCGGCCCGTTACAATATAATATAACAATAATTTTCATATAACGTGGAATATTGTATAAGTCTGGATCCATATACACAACTAAAAAAAATAGGGAACATTTTTCATATTCTAAAAATTGGATTATTTTCAAACCTAAATTATACATTACTAAAAAAAATAGGAAACATTTTTTATACCTAAAAATTGGACTATTTTCAAACAAAATTGAAACTTGATGAAAAATCATTGTACACAAAATTAGAAAACCATTTTAAAGCTTGCAGTTTCAACTTTAACGCACAATCAGTAATTTTTAATATTTTTTTATCTTGTTTGTTTTGTACTTTAAAAAAGAACCTTTAGTTCTTTAATATCAATCTTGTTACTAATAAAATATCAAAGCTTTAATATTAATCTTGTTACTAATAAAATACTAATAAGATATAAAGATATATAAACATGATAATATGTATATACTTTTATTTTTATATAAAATTCCCAACTTATTATTATCAACTTTTTAATATCAACATGCCGAAATTATTTTGTTACCTATAATATGCTGATAACGTGTGTGTATTTATATTTGTGAATTTATATATAAAGATGGAAACATACGTATATGTATTTATTATCAAATAATAACTATAAGATCAATTCGGTATTAAATTGGTTATTTAATTATTATATTTATATTTTACATGTTGATATTAAACAATAACAAGTTGATAATAAAAACTTGGGAACTTTATATAAAAATAAAAGTATAAATATATTTTCATTTTTATAGCTTATTAATATTTTATTAGTAACAAGACTGATATTAACGTAAGGATTTGGTATTCCTGGAACTTGTCTCAGGGCGTACCGCTCGAGCGGATTCAGGAGCTGGTCTGGTGTTTGTCTCGGAGCGTACTGCTCGAGCGGAATCAGGAGCTGGTCTGGTATTTGTCTCGGAACGTACTGCTCGAGCGGAATCAGGAGCTGGTCTTGATTCCGCTCGAGCAGTACGCTCCGAGACAAACACCAGACCAGCTCCTGAATCCGCTCGAGCGGTACGCTCCGAGACAAGTTCCAGGAATACCAAATCCTTACGTCAAACAGACAGTAAACCGGAGATTGACCGTGTGCCAATATTTCGATACCTCGCAATTGGATATCGTGCGAGATACGCGAGTGAAGACGCGTATTATATGCGTTTGGGTGTTCGGCGCGGACTGCAGGGTGCCAGGCCTGCAGTCGGGTGGATGCGTCGGTGACGCGATGCGCGTTCCCAGCGATAATCGTGAGAAGCGCAGTTCGGACGGTCGGATTGTCGGATCGTCAGGTCTCGAGAATACTCGAGGAAAGCGGCGAACTCGTCCACTCTCTGTCCTGTACGAAAGGGTGGAGGCGGGATGGTCAGGTGATCGGACCGTAACGGCTCGAGAATTCTCGAGGAAAGCGGCGAACTCGTCCACTCTCTGTCCTTTACGGATGTGTGTCGCGACGGGATTCGTCTCGAGAGCAGATAGCCGAGAATACTCGGCGGAGGCTGCGAACGCGTCAACCTCCGGTTTGCTGTCTTTTTGACGTAAGGATTGGTATTCCTGGAACTTGTCTCGGAGCGTACCGCTCGAGCGGAATCAGGAGCTGGTCTGGTATTTGTCTCGGAGCGTACTGCTCGAGCGGAATCAGGAGCTGGTCTGGTGTCGTCTGGTGTTCGGTAGGGCTTTTTATACCCTACCGAAGCGAGCGTGACACCCGCGCCGTTCGCATCCCCCTCGGGGTGGGGGAGACGACGCGGGCCTCCGGTAGCGCGCGTTTCGGCGATCGGCATTCGCCGGAAACGTTCGGTGCCGTTCGGCGCTCGCTTTGTTTATGACAAACACTAACGGCGGTGTTTGTCATAAACATTGTTTTCGTGTTTAAAAATGGGCGCTAAGCGCCTCTGCCCCTGCCCGGCTGGTGTGCGCCGGGCGGCAGACTTCCGACGGGTGACGTGTCGGGAACGATGGGGGGATGCATCGTTACATCAACCCCCCCCCCCTCTTAACTAACCCTGAATTTTGAGGCTTTCGGCCTAGGCTATTTTACGGCGGTAACGTAATTTGCCGTCGGCGGCAAATCTCAATGTCCAACGGCCCTGCGGTAGGCGGATCTATTGTATCGCCTCGATACGTGTACCGCGAAGTGCGGTACCGGCGCTGTGAGGCCCGGCTCGAGCTCCACCATGATCGGCGGTGGCAGCGCGGGACCCATGGGGACCAGGACTTCGGGTATGGGGGGGGGGCGGATGGTGTGTCCCCCGTTGTCGGTCCCTTGCTGGATGCCGGTTTCGCCGGTGTTGGTCGCCGGGCGTGCGGTGGCGGATAGTTCCGTCGGCGGCGGATGCAGCTGGCTAGCGGTGGCGGCGGTGTGGCCATCATGGCCGCTTTTATCCGGTTTGCTCGGTCGGAGCGCTGTATCGATGTGCCGATTTTTGGCGGCTTCGGCGGTGGTGGTGGTCGGATGATCGGTGCGGCTTCCAGCACCGATCCGTGAGGTCCGTATGCTGGTTTGGCTTGTCCCAGGATTTTATTTATCTCAGTGATAATATCTTTCTCTAAGCTCATTTTGCTTGCTTCTGAGCTTTCTGGTGCTTTGCTCTGTCTCTTTATTCGCTGTTTGTTGTTTGTTTCCGTCATCCTCCTCGTCGCTGTTATCGCT
>NW_026098901.1:0-3155 GCF_021464435.1 Cataglyphis hispanica | reverse complement strand
AGCTGCTATTGCTAAAGGTAATCAAACTGAAAAAGAAATCTGAGCTCTTTTTTTAGTAATTGCCGCAAGTAAAATTATTATTAAAATTAACTTTATTGATGAATTTATAAAATAAATTCTTCAACTTCCATAAATAAATATTATTCTAATAGATAATAATAATCCAATATCTCCAATTAGATTACATAAAACTGTTACTATACCTGAATTATACCTAATATAATTATGATAATAAATTACTAAACAATATGAAGTTAATCCTAATCCATCTCACCCAAATAAAATTCTAACCAAATTTGACCTAATAATTATTAAAATTATAGAAAAAATAATTAAAATCACCATAATTACAAATCGATTAATAAATTTTTCTTCTCCTATATAAATTATTCTATATAATATAATTATTGATGAAATTAATATCACTACCCTAATAAATAAACAAGAAATTCAATCAATTATTATAAAAAATTCTATATTAATAGAATTATATGAAAACAATAATCATTCTATAATATTCCCCAAGTCATATATAAATAAAATCTCATAAATATAAATATAATAAATCTTATTAATATTACAAACGAATAAATCAACAAATTAAAAATTACTTAAGATAACAATAAAAATTATTTCTTTAATCCCACAAATTAATATTTTATTTTTATAAACTACCTAAGTCTAATTGTACTTATAATTATTATTAATACATCAGCCCTAAATTTAAAATTAATAAAATTAAAGGTCAAACATGAATTATTAAAATAACATAACCTTTTAAATTAATAAAAAAGAACTTTTCCTCAAAATAATTTAACCCATGCTGAATATAAGAATATAAATATAAAGAATAAGCTCTTCTAAAAAAACAAATCAATATTAAATAAAGTATCAAAAAAATCTCCCACCTAACTAATGTTATAATTATAAAAATTTCTCTAATAAAATTTAAAGAAAGTGGAAATGAAAAAGTAGCAGTACATAAAAAAATCACCTTATTCTTAAAGAAGGTAAAATATTTATTATCCCTTTATTAAAAAATATCAATCGTCTACCTCTACGTTCATAATATAAATGTACTATAAAAAATAATACTGAAGAACATAATCCATTAGAAATTATTAAAATATATGCTCTAATAACTTCTATTTTTATTAAAGTCAATATTGAACATATTAAAACATTTATATGAACGACTGACGAATAAGCTACAAGTCTTTTTATATCTACTTGAACTAAAGTATTTAATCTTACAATTAATCCTCCGACAATTCCTACACTAATTATAAAATAGTTATACTTAATTTTTAAATGTTCTAATATTAAATAAATAATATAATTCATTTCCATGAAATCGAACAATTAATATTAACAACGTCAAACCTAAAACTCCCCCACAAACCCTAAGTACTAAATAATAAATTATATATATTTCTATATTTATTAATCTAAAAATTATATATATAATAAAAGAAATATTTAAAATTCTTAATAACACTACTATTAATACCACCAATATAAACTTATATATAAAAATTAATATAATTAAAATAGTTATATACAAATATCTAAAATTAAAATATCAACATTAATTAAATTTCCCTTAAATTCTTTATTGAATTTACCTTTTTTTCTACTATTTTATTAACTAATTATTATTACTTTACTTATATTTTAAATCAAAATTTATATAGTTTAATAAAAACATCAATATTGTAAATTAAAAATAAATTAATTAAATTTTATAAATATATATATATATATATATATATATATATATATATTATTCAAAAAAATAATTTTTATCAAATTATACCTATAACCTCCAAAATTAATGTTCTTATTAAACTATTTCTTGAAAAATATTTTTTATATAACCACCTTTTCTCTCTCTCTCTCTCTCTCTCACTTAAAATTCTTCATTATCTTTAAATTTTTATACTAATTTTATCATTATTAATTTATAATTTTTATTTCTATAAATATTTTTTTAATTTATTAAATAAATTCTTATAATTTACAATAAAATTTAAAAAAATATAATTTTTTATAAATTATTAAATTTTTTCAAAAAATTTAAAATTTTTATATTTTTATAATAAAAAAAATATATTAATATATATTTAAATTAACTTATAGATTATTCCATAAATTTTTTATATAAACTTTGTAATTAATTCATTAATAATAAAATTACAAATTTTTTATATCTAAATTAAATTTATAACAAAAAAAACTAGATACCAAGTTAAGTATCTCCATTCGTGGATCATCAAATTAATCAACAAGTTCCTCTAATTTTATAAAATGCCGCCAAATTTTTTATTTTTAATGTTTCTACATTTACTATTTTAATTAAATTTTCTCTCATTGAAATAATAGGGTATCTAATCCTAATTTCTAACAAAATTTATTTAAATAAATTTTATAAATAATTTTAAATGTATTAATTTCTTAACTTTATCATATTTCACCATAAATAAAATTTTAAATTAATTTATTTTTTACTTATAAATATAATATAATTTTAATTAATTATTATAAATTTATTTTTATCTCAAGTCTAACCGCAATTGCTGGCACTTTAATTTATTAATAATTAAATTTAAATTTCTATTATTAATTTTCACTAATTTAATTATTTTAAATATTAAATATTAATTTTTAAAATTATTTAAATCTTATAAATATACAAAAATTTATTGATATTTTAAATTAAATAATAATTTAAAAAAAAAATTTATTTTATCAATTAAATTTAATTCATATTTATTTAATTTTTTTATACCATAATTATTAATTTTTTATTATTAAATTTCCTTCTTAAAATATATTTATATACTCCATATATAACAAATCAAATAAATAATCCCCCTAAAATTATTTATTTTTTATATATTTTATATTTCTTAATCATATTATTATTAATTTTATTTAAATTTAAATAATTTTTTATATCATAATTATTAATTTTTATTATTAAATTTCCTTCTTAAAATATATTTATATACTCCATATATAACAAATCAAATAAATAATCTCCCTAAAATTATTTATTTTTTTATATATTTTATATTTCTTAATCATATTATTATTAATTTTATTTAAATTTTTAATAATTTAAATAATTAATAATAATTAATTTTAATTTGATC
>NW_026098900.1:0-3174 GCF_021464435.1 Cataglyphis hispanica | reverse complement strand
TTGTAACGATGCATCCCCCATCGTTCCCGACACGTCACCCGTCGGAAGTCTGCCGCCCGGCGAACACCAGCCGGGCAGAGGCAGAGGCGCTTAGCGCCCATTTTTAAACATGCGTACGATGTTTATGACAAACACAAGCCGTTAGTGTTTGTCATAAACAAAGCGAGCACCGAACGGTACCGAACGTTTCCGGCGAATGCCGATCGCCGAAACGCGCGCTATCGGAGGCCCGCGTCATCTCCCCCACCCCGAGGGGGATGCGAACGGCGCGGGTGTCACGCTCGCTTCGGTAGGGTATAAAAAGCCCTACCGAACGCCAGACGAAAACCAGACCAGCTCCTGATTCCGCTCGAGCAGTACGCCCGAGATAATACCAGAAACCGATCCAAGCCGTCGAAAGACAGTGAAACCGGAGGTTGACGAGTTCGCAGCCTCCGTCGAGTATTCTCGACTATCTGTTCTCGAGACGAAACTCCAGTCTGCAAACCATCCGTATAAGAACGAGAGTGGACGAGTTCGCCGCTTTCCTCGAGGATTCTCGAGCTATTACGGTCCTGTCACCTGACCATCCAACCCTGCGTACAGGACAAGAGAGTGGACGAGTTCGCCGCTTTCCTCGAGTATTCTCGAGACCTAACGCTCCGACCATCCGAACGTCCGAACTTGCACCGCGTCATCGACGCATCTACCCGACTGCAGGCCTGACACCCTGCAGTCCGCGCCGAACACCCAGCCGCACGTAATACGCGTTTGAACTCACGTATCTCGCACGATATCAAATTGCGAGATATCGAGATACTGACACACGGTGTCAATACGCGCCCGTCTTACCGCGCGCACCTCGCATCAAGAAGCGCGAGACGACAACACGCGCCCGCCTTACCGCGCGCATCCTCGCGCCAACAACCGCGAGGCCGACAACACGCGCCCGTCGCACCGCGCGCACCCCGCGCCACGAGCGGGGCCCTTTAACTAGACGCGCAAAACACCGTCTAGACTCGCGTCATAATACACGCTCGTAGTATTATCATCATCACACGATTTATTGTAAACGTTCTTCCGATTGTAAAGTTGACCATTGCCTAGAGTGACAAATAAACGACGTACCTAACAACTCACGTCTGTTGCGTTTCAACCCACTTCACGAATCCTGATCCCGATTGCGCTGTCCGCGCGCGTATTCGAAACCGCACGTGAAGCGGGCCCGTTAAGCGAAATGAAATGTTGCCTTTCTTAACACGCTTCTATAACGAATGCATGCTTCCAGAAATCTTGGACAGTCGTTATAATAGACATATGCCAATAAGAAATCCGAAATATATTATGGAAGCTAAAGAAGAAGCAGCAAAAAAATTACGTAGTCAAAGTAGAAGAAATATTACAGAAAGTGAAAATGGCATGGAAGGTAGCAAATGATTCAAATCGAACGTTTCACCAATAGAAGTAATGACTGATACTGTTACTATTGCTCTAAATGAAGAGCAAGACGATGACTGCATTATAATAAGTCATTCGAGTAAAAGAGATATAACTGAAGAGGATATGATAAGACATAAAAATGTCTTAGATGATACGTTTCCTTCCCTTTCTTCAGTAAAAGATAATGTCTTGCCTGTAACAAGTCAATTAAATGATGAATCATTGGATTTATTTTTACGCATCGTAAGAGAAACTTCTTCTTTCGAAACACAAAGTGTGCTATATTTAGAATATCCTCACATAATTGTAGCTAGTCATAGTGACAAAAGCGTACAAATAATTGGAGGAAATTGTAGTAATCACTGGAGATGCATTTTCTTTGACGGCACCAAACTTCGCGTGTACGATAGTTTACCTGGCTGTACATATGATAAATTGGTAGCGAAAGAAAAAAGTTATATACATCTTCGTTATCCAACTGTAAGCTCAAGTGACATAATTTTTGAAAAGGTTGAAACACAACCTGATGGGACGAGTTGTGGAATTTATGCTGCAGTATTTGCCACAACAGTAGTCTTAGGAGGCAATCCTTGCAAAGAAAAATATTCCAAAAATGTTAAATGCATGAGAGAACATTTTTGGAAAATTATAGAAGGCAATAAACTGTTGCCTTTTCCAAAGTGATAGATAATTTATTATTCAAAAATATGTCCTAATACTCGTAAGAGTATATGAGCCAAATGAAATGTTAAAAATATTAAAATCGGAGAGACAAAAAAATATATGGTTGTCTAGCGTTCTCACGGAAATGGGCGATGAAGGAGCTCTTTCTATATTATAAATATTCAAAATATTCTAATTGTCAAAAATTTTGTTGTAATATTTGAGAATATATATTTGGACAAATATCACATTATGTATATACTTATGTCCTACTAATATATAAACCTTCACATTGATGTGATGAAAAGTTTATACTATTGAACTCTCAATCATACCGATTATATCGATATTCTAACAATGATAAAGATTTATTAGCATATTCATAAAGCCTATTATGATGCGCAAAAATATCATCAAGAAATAAATCCGAAGATTATCTTTATTGGAGAGACAAAAGAATATATGGTTGTGTCTCACAAGAATAGGCGATGGACGGGCCTACTTCTTTATTTCACAATATTCAAGATATTGAAAATTCAATATTCAAAATATTGTAAATTCATTATTCTGTCGCAATTGCGATAAATATGTAATGTATTGTAAATGTTTAAAAATTTATACTACAAATACATAAACAACATTTATATATATATATATATATATATATATATATATATATATATTATGTATTTATTTATATAGGCAGATCGCCGAGGTTGTGTACGTCGCGGCGTTTCTGCGTATCCCTTTGTATTCGGGGCGCATATTTGCGTAGATTCGCGCGAGCCTTTGTTAGCGGATGAACCCCCCGGCGCGATGCAACATCGTCATCATTGTGTCGGCGTATGGCGCAAATTTCGATCTCGCGCTGTCATCGATCGGCGATCTGTCGCTCTAAATCTTCCTGTTGATAGCGGGCGGTAGATATCAGCGGCAAAAAAGGCGCGGCATGAAGTCCGTCCAGGTCTCCCAGTCGCGACGTTTGTTGCGGGCCCATGCCAGCGGGTCCCCGCAGTAGTTCCGACAACTTCCTCAAGAGTTTTTGCCGAGAACCTCAGAATATCAATGCTCTCGATTACATTATGACTCTAA
>NW_026098899.1:0-3190 GCF_021464435.1 Cataglyphis hispanica | reverse complement strand
ACATATCTTTTGCGCATATATCTTTTATGCACATTTCTTTTATGCACATTTCTTAAGCACGCACGCACATACATACACACACACACGTGGGGATGCAAGGAGGACCTTCGGTCACCCTCCTGCGCCCGCCCCTCTGATAGGCTGGGTCGACCTCGCTTTACAATTTACAAAGTACATGCTACAGTGTCCGATCGGATCCGAAATGTGCGCAAAAGAACTGTGCGCAATAGAAATGTGCGCAATATGCACGCGCGCCGATACCTCGCCAGTGAAAATGAACATGAAACCATACCGCCTTCCGGAAAGGCACAAGACGGAAGTAAATAAACAATTGCAACAATTGCTAAAAGATCGAATTATCCGGATTAGCACAAGCCAATGGAATGCATCATTATTAATGGTACCAAAAAGGCAGATGCATCGGGAAAAGCTAAGCTCCGAGTAGTAATAGATTTCCGGAAACTGAACGATCTAACAATAGGCGATTCATTTCCACTGCCCAACATCACAAATATATTGGACCAGGAAACGCCAAATATTTTACTACTTTAGATTTGTCATCAGGCTATTACTAAATACCGATGACCAAAAAAGATAAAAATAAAACAACATTTTCTTACGGACATTATGAATTTAATAGAATGCCATTTGGACAAAAAAATGCGCCAGAAACATTCCAGCGTCTGATAAATTCAATTCTAACAAGAATGCAAGGACTTAAATGTCTGGTTTATTTGGTTGACATTGTGATTTACGGATCAAACCTAGAGGACCACAACAAATGACTGAAGGAAGTACTACAGAGATTCCGAGAGAATAATTTAAAATTGCAACCAGATAAATGAGAATTCTTATGCAAAGAAATAATTTATTTAGGTCATATTATTTCGGAAAACGGAATATCTCCGAATCCCATCAAAGCTAACGGCGATAAAAGAATTTCCGACACCCAAAAAAATAAAGGATATACAATCTTTCATAGACTTAGCCGAATATTATAGGAAATTTATTGAAGACTTTTCCAAAATAACAAAACCGTTGACAAAACTAACGAAGAAAACCGAAAAATTCGAACGGAGCAACAGAACGCTTTTAAAATTTTAAAAGAAAAATTAGTGACGGCGCCAGTGCTAAGATTTCCAGATATTAATCAAGCATTTATAGTGACCACTGATGCATCCGATTATGCAATCGGAACAATGTTGTCACAAGGAAAGATGAGCAATGACCGGCCGATTGCTTACGCAAGCAGAGTATTATTTCGCGCGGAGCAAAACTATAATACGACAGAGAAAGAATTTCTAGCGATTGTATGGGCCGTAAAACATTTTAGGTCATACGTATACGGCACAAAATTTAAAATCGTAACCGAGCATAAACCATTAATATGGCTTTTTAATATTAATGATCCCGGATCAATCCACTTCTTCTTCTTTTGTTTGTTGGCTCCGGACCTGAGCACACTGACCCACACGGCCAAGTCGATGAGTGGTGGAGGAGTAATTTGAGTAGAACTAGTGACAATCTAGGAGTTAGATGTTTAAATTATTTCTTTTGAAGAATGAAGCCAGACATGAGATGATTGCTGGAGATGGGTTGAAGAGAATCTTGAAGATATCTGGAGGAAGAGGTTTCTTGGTTTTTTTCCTGAGCTGCTGAAGTAGGTGAGGTCTATGGAGCCGAAAATTGGTGCAGATCCAGAGGATGTGATCGATATCTTGCAGAGGATGACTGCACTCGCAAGCGGGAGAAGAAGTGATGTTGCAGCGATAGAGACTGGCTTGGAGGTTGTAGTAGTTGCTCCTTATGCGGCAAGCGGTGATAATTTCTTCGCGCTCGAGTCCTAGGTTTTTGAACCAAGGATGAGGAGAAAAGGAGGGGTGTAGGATGAAATATTTTTTTCCCTTGAGATTTGCCTGAGCGATTAAAGTACGGTTGGATGATGATATATATTGAGTGAGAGCTAATGAAAAGAAGTCACTGTGAGGTATGGGCTCTGTTAGTGGTTTTCCTGTGCGGATGGCTCTTTTCGCTAGAAGGTCAACTGTTTCGTTCCCTAGGATGCCTGAGTGGCTAGGAATCCAGATAATAGAAATGGTGAGATTTGACAAGTTAGCTATTTTTAGTTTTCTTTTAATGTTGAGTATGAGATAGTTTTGATCTTTCAGAGGTTTGGCTAAAAAGAGAGATCTACGAGACTGCAAGAGTCGGTGAAAATGGTGGAGTTCGAGAATTGATTTAAGAGGATGAAGTCGAGACATTTGAGAAGAGCTAAGGTTTCACCTGTGAAAACTGACGCGTAGCCATCGATCTTATATAAGAATTGAGTGTGAGGAGTAGGGGAATAGAAGACGAGTCAACGTAGTCACTAGAGTCCGTTTTGGAGGCGTCGGTGTAGAAGCATTGACTTCCGTGGATGAGTTGGTAGTAAGTGGCCATGAAGATAATCTGTGAAACAGGAGCATTTTTGATATCGTTGACGATATCGGAGGTGTAAAGTGTAAGTCTACTGCTGTAGGGGAAATGTCGAGCATGTACACTGGCAAAAGGTTGAAAGAGGCGATTTTGGATTTGTAAGGTTGAATTTAAAGAAACGTTGTAGAGAATGAAATTGTTCGAAATATCAAATTGCTTGTTATTTAGGAGGCTGATTTGCATGTCGTAAAGTTTGTCTATAATTAAATGGACGCCAGGTAGATGAATCTGAATTTGAAGAGCCCGATGCCTGATTCTGCAAGAGTGACATTGGTAGGAGTCGATTGCCGTAGATCCAAACATAGGCGGAGAGCCTGTCTCTGGATTTTCTCTAGTTTTTCTAGTTGGGTGCAGTTGTTGATTCGGATATATGGAAAGTGGTATTCCATCGAACCTCGAATTAGAGATTTCTAAATGCTTAAAAGAAGATTGGGATTGGCTTCCCACTAGGCTTCACGAAGAGATTTGAGGATATTGAGGAGTTTGGAGCATTTTTTGGAAAGTGAGTCGATGTGTGAGTTACCATGCTGTTTGGAGTCGAGTGTTATTCCAAGGAATCTGTGAGACGTGGATGAAGTGATAACCGAGTTTTGCAGGTTGAGGGAGTGGGAGAGGGCTTTTTCTTCTTCTGGAGACCACCAGAGCCGACTTGGAGGGAGAATCGAAAGTTCTTTAGATTCGAGATAAGAGGCTAGTTTATTTGCTAACTGTTCTA
>NW_026098898.1:0-3260 GCF_021464435.1 Cataglyphis hispanica | reverse complement strand
TCGAAAAGGGCTTATACTAATTAATGAGTTGGAGGGCTTAATGATTGGCCGAACGTGAGGCTGGGTTTATGAGGTATGTAGCCTATTATATTCCGATTATGTGATTTATAAATTTAATGATATGGCCTGTTTATTACTTGGTGTAATTATTTGATTTCAATACTAAGCATTGTGTGGCCACAATAATTGTATATTATTCACTTGGCATTATGCGTCAAGCATGAATGCTAGCCAAAAGTTTAGTGATATATGGACTGGTGCCAGTGTGCACCCGCTGCATCGGGCTGGAGTGCAAGATGTACGGGTGCTCTAACTTACCTGATGCTGTGCCCCAGGTGTTGATTCTCCTTGTTGCTCTTTATTTGGATTGTTTATTAATCATAACTGTTATAGATGGTGTACAGTAGGTGCCAAGTGCTAATGTATACAGGAGGTCTCGAGGTTATGATTGACGGATGGCACGGATCTTGGTTACCGTGAGATGTGTGAGATGCAGTGGATTTGGCTGCTGTTTGTCGGGCATAATTTGGCATATTGCATTGTCAGTGGGGTGTTGCGAGGGCTGGGAGCGTCCCTGGCGGTGTTGGTCATGAGATGGGCCTAAGTAGCTTTGATATTGCAGTTGTGACCTGGGCTCCAGCATGCGGTGTTGCGCAAGTAGCCCTATCGTTGTGAGAACAAAAACTGGGTCCATGTTTTACCCAGCTGGTTTAGCCAGCTGTGAGAAGGAAGCAATGCTGAGGAATGCTTCATTTCGGCTGTGCTATTGATCTGTTTGTTCTGCGTGCTTTCTCTGTTGTATTTCCCACACTGGCGATTGTTGACGGATAAACTAATCATCTTATGAGTGGGTTGGAACAGGAGAGAGCACCTAAGACTGTATTTAAATTAGGAAATATAATTTAAGATCATATTAATTGGAAACACAAATATTAATAATTTATATGTATCGCAGGTGGACGGGATGCCCAGAACAAGGAATTGTGGTAACGGGGCTTGTCCCCCATGGTGAATATGCTTTTGGACATGGGCTATTGGTTTGGAGCAGGGATGAGGAATGTCTGTGGCAGTATAGCCCGTATTGCCTTATTCCTGTTCCTGAATTTTTTGAGTGAAGTCTGGCTTTTATCTGGGCCATGTATAATACATATAAATGTGGGAATGAACCGCAACTTATGAGATTGTGGTTCGCATTTGTAATGAGTGTAAATTTGAATTTCAAACTGAATTTTGATGTAAGATATCTATGTTTGTGAAATTAACTAAATTATCAAATTTTAAATTTTAAAATTTTAACTGTAATCTCCAACTTCAATAAGTTAACTGACAGTTAATCTAATTTAAAACGGTTTAAAATTATTGCTTAAATGAATAATCTTTTAATGTGAAAGCTGCTATTAACTGAGATAGCGTATACATCTGAGATTGTGGTTAAATTACAGGAAAAGCAATTTGCTCAATATATGGAGGATCATTAATAATATTAACAGATACAGCTAACTGGATCACAGACATTATGTTATGTTTTGTTATGGTAGTTGTCTCAATAATTTATGTGTGTCATAGGTCGAGTGGGTATCTGGATGAGGAACTGTGGCGGGAGGAGTATTTCCTTCGGAGCATACATGTTCGGGGAATGCGGATCTGGATGAGTCGGGGATGAAGGATGACTGTGTGATGGATGCATTTCTGTGTTTTTGTGTTGTGGAATTCGTTTAACGAACTAAGTGTATCAATGAGTGATTAATTTAATTGCAAACTTTTTATTCGTTTTGCTTTAATGGATGTCTCTGTAGAATAGGATTTCTATTGGAAATGTAAATATTAGCGAATTGATTACGTAGTAACTTTGACTTTATTCTTCTGCTGTATCCTGGTGTAAGGGTTTTAGTATGGGGGAACAGAGTGTAATTATCATTGTTATATTTAAGTATGGATGTTGATAATAAACTATATAATAAAAATATTATGCTGCTGATCTCAATAATTAATTACCGCAGCTAAATTGGATCATAGATCCATGTGTTATGTTCACAGTTTGATTATTTTATTTAATCTATTTACTTTAATGGGTAATTATAAATGAAGATAGAGTATAATTTCTTTTGATGGGATTTGAAATGCAAATAATATTAGTGAAATAACTACGCTATAACTTTAACTTTATTATTCTATCTTATACTCTAATGTGGAAGTTTAACAAATGAGACAAAGTATTATCATCATTGATATATTTATGTAAGGATGTTGGTTGTAAATCATTTAACAAGGACATTATGCTTATATGCTGCTGATCCTAAGAATCAATAACTGCAGCTAAATTAGATCATGAATCCTGGATTGTAGTTATAGAATTTGTCTTTAATGAATCGAGTGTGTTTAATAAGTGATTGATTAAATAATTATTATTTTATTTTATTTTACTATAATGGGCAACTTTATAAATGAAGATAGAGTATAAATTTAATAAACGAGACAAAGCATAATTATCATTGATATATTTAATAAGAATGTGGTGATAAATTACATAATAAGGATATTATATTATGTATGTATGCTGTTGATTCCATGTATGGGTGTGTGCTCTGGTATTGTTCCCTGCGCAGCGGGGCCATGCTCGCATGGTTATTTGGAGCAGTAGGATGGATAGTCTGGAGATGTAGTGTGCCCGAATTTGTCCTATGGGGTATTGATGGCGTTGACTGTCTATTGCGCTGTCTGGATCCTATATGTGTGGTTCCCTGCTGGAAAGTTCTGCGTTAAAGGTGAAGGGGCACAGCACTCCTATTAGGAATAAGAATATTATTCTGAACAATGAAATTGTAAATAAAGAGAATATTTGGTGTACATTTATTTATTTATCCTTTACAAATATACTCTGGAACTGGTGGTGAATACGAGATTCGGAGAGTTGCTGACAGCTGCCAGGTACGTGAGTCTGTTGACGTTTACTTTGCGGTTATGCGAGGTCGGAGGTGAAGACACCGGGCGAAGTATTCATGTGAATGGAGGCTCTCCATGTGTCGGGCAGCTGATTGGCTGGTTGACCAAGATGGCGGTTGTTTCCCCCGGCTGACTTGATTGGCCGAGAGAATTAGTTGAGCATGAGAATGGTAAACTTTGCGTTATGTTTGCCATTCAAGAATGAGAACATCACCTAAGTCTAGGATCGCGGAAATATTCGATATTAAAGCGTGGAATCGAGAATTTGGAGTCAGTGGATATCTGTCAAATCATGACAGCGGGAATGTTCCCCGATG
>NW_026098897.1:0-3306 GCF_021464435.1 Cataglyphis hispanica | reverse complement strand
GTTACGTCCAGACCCTTAAGAGTCAGCGGGAGGGCGTAACCTACTTAACTCCGCTAGACAAACGCTAGACAACGAGTGTCTCGGAGTCGAACGAATTGACCTGGGCCTGTGACAGGTCAACGACCGGAAGGGTCGCTTTTACTCGGTCAGTAGGCCGTTCGTTCGATGGTCCCCTTTTCGGTAAAGGAACTAAATCCTTATTACCCGGGACGGGACCTTGTGCGATCTCGGGATATGAGATAGGAAAAGGGATTAAGCAAAAAAAAAGGAATATTATTGTTTACATATCAAATTTTGCATTTATTGCATAATAAAAGAAAAATGAGAGCAAAGAATGAGAACAAATTATTAAGTTTATCTTGTTAAACATTTAGTTTAGTATATATTGCTTATTAACTATTATTTAATATTTATGTGTCTTTGTGTGTATATGTGTGTGTGTGTGTTATGGGATCTCCTCTAGGATACAGGGGAATTGTCTTCAGAGGACTTCTATAGGAACAGCGACAGGATAGTGAGACCCCGGGACGAACCACGGGATTACGGTGTCTGGTAGGGCCTCCGTCAGTGCAGTCAGCAATTCCTCGCGGTCCACCGGGCCGGGCCCTATGCAAATGGCTCCGTCCGGAAGTGGGTCGTATATCGGGGGGAACTGGGCCAATGTCCGGAAGTAGAGGTAGTCCTCAGAAAGGTTTGGCCAGTGGGATGACGGTTTCGTTCGGACCGAGACGAGTCTTCGGTCCCTGTGGATACTATCTCTGGTTCGCTGTCAGTACCCCGTAGTTCGAGGGGGTCTTCTTGGTGAGGGGGGCGATGAGGGGAAGAATAGGGGGAGTCACCTAAAATAATGATCGAGGGGGTGGGCGACTCCGATCTTGAATGGGTAGAGAGGGGTGGAGGAGAAGTAACGGGGGTAAGGGAGCGAGGAGTGTCGGTAGTGGCTATGTTTGTGTTGATATTAATGTTAACATTGCCTAAGGTACTAGTTTCCGCCTGAGCCCGAGCCAACCTCTTCCTAAGCCGTCTATTTCGACGGTTACGCGCACGCTTCACCGACGCACGGGAGGATCGTTTCCTATTTGCTCCTTTCACTGAAGGAGGATATAATAATAAATAAAAATAAAAAAAAGACTGTTTGGGGATATATATATATATATATATATATATATAACAAAAATAAATCCGAAATAATTCTTGGAGGTTTGCAACAAACTTGGTAGTTAATAGAAAGAGAGAGTGAGAGAGCGAGAGAGTCACGGGTAGCTCCGCAAAACGCGGACGACCCAGAGTAACTGAATAATGAGAGAGATATAAAGAGTCACGGGTAGCTCCGCAAAACGCGGACGACCCAGAGTAACTGTATAAAAGAGAGTGAGAGAGTAAGAGAATCACGGGTAGCTCAGCAAAATGCGGACGACCCTTGGTGATGGATAAAGAGAGTGAGAGTCAGAGAGAGAAAGAGTGAGAGAATCACGGGTAGCTCCGCAGAACGCGGACGACCCTTAGTGACTGATAAAGAGAGTGAGAGAGTAAGAGAATCACGGGTAGCTCCGCAAAATGCGGACGACCCTAGGTGATGGATAAAGAGAATGAGTGAGAGAGTAGGAGAATCATGCGTAGCTCCGCAAAACGCGGACGACCCTAGGTGACTTATAAAGAGAGTGAGAAAGTAAGAGAATCACGGGTAGCTCCGCAAAACGCGGACGACCCTTAGTGATGGATAAAGAGAATGAGAGAGTCAGAGAGAGAAAGAGTGAGAGAATCACGGGTAGCTCCGCAAACGCGGACGACCCTTGGTGATTGATAAAGAGAGTGAGAGAGTAAGAGAATCACGGGTAGCTCCGCAAAACGCGGACGACCCTTGGTGACTTATAAAGAGGATGAGTGAGAGAGTAAGAGAATCACGGGTAGCTCCGCAAAACGCGGACGACGCTTGGTGATTGATAAAGAGAGTGAGAGAGTAAGAGAATCACGGGTAGCTCCGCAAAACGCGGACGACCCTTGGTGATTGATAAAGAGTTTCGGAAGTATGGGAAGTACAATAGAAATGCAATAATAATAATTTACTTTTAATAAATAATTCTAAATTGTTAATAATCAATATAATAGGATTTTGAGTAAGGTTTAGTCGGATGGTTAACCAAGAATTATTTTTGGATTAATTAGTTGAAGAATTTAAGCACTTACTACTTGTTGAGTGCGATGATAAAATAACGTGATCGACCCTGTAGATCTTGGCTCTCGAGCTCGTCGGGTGGAGGTTGACTGCCTCAGTGTTCGCAATAAGGTTGATTGGTTCGGACAGTCTTTGTAACACTAAACGCACTATAAAATCTTAACTCGAAAATCACTGAGGATAGGAATCGGTTCACGATAAAGTTTTGAGTCCTTAAGGTACGTCACAAAGTCTTTTTCGCGAGGACACGGCACTCTTGGCGCTATATTCTCGACCGAGTATAAGGAGACTGCCCGAAAGACTGATCTTTTTAGAACATTAGAGAGAGCGTCGCGTGGTCTTGTCCGACGTTTATTAAACCCTTTTGCTCCTCCTCTCCATTGGTTTGTTAATCTATTTTAACGAATAGTTGTTTCTAATCACGCCCTCCGCCCATTTTTCCTAGGGCGTTGCTCTAGATTCTTAGATCATAGGTATTGGTGAAGATCTTCGTTGAGTTTGACCAATGGAGAGTAGTTGCTATCGGGTTAGGGTGAGGCTTTCGTTTTACGGATTGAGTCATGCTCGGTTCGCAGTAATCACCTAAGTTGACATTCTACTTGGAATTTATGATAAACATATAACATAAGCGGGTGGTCTGGCGATCGAGCGCGCGGCGTCGAATGTCGCGAGTCTCAACTCCGGATCATCAATGGATCATTATTTTTGTGCTCTGTTTATTATTTTTTTAGTTTAAAATTCTTAGGTCTGATATCCGAACTCGAGTTCGAGTATCTCGCTGTCTGTTTGTCATGGTTTAAAATTTCTAGTGCTTGACTATCTGTATTTTTTTTGTTTAAAAATTCCGAGCCTTTAGAGTGAGTTATAATGTTTAAATTTATGGATCTGTTTTTATATTTGACTTTCGACAACGAGATTACACAGTCTCGCTTTTCAGACTTCGCCTGTTTATTCTTTCTGTCGGACGTAGACCATTTCTTAAAACATAATTTATGTCACTAACAAATCTTATGTCATTAACGAATTTTCGATGAAAGAAAACAATCATGCAGTCTCTTGGACGCAATAATTTATATATTAGTATATATATAAAAAAAAGGAACATTCGTGAAGTCTACCGGACGTAACAG
>NW_026098896.1:0-3349 GCF_021464435.1 Cataglyphis hispanica | reverse complement strand
TGTTTGATTATTTATACTATTATTTATACTTAAACTGCACAGTAATATATTAATCAAACATATTTTATATTTTAATTGTAATAGATATTATTTTTATTGAGATAAATACCAATCAGAAAAATTTTTTTATCTCATGTTTTATATCATATTGTCTCATGATTATCATATTTTTCACGATAAATTCTCTCTATGTCATATTCATTATTTTATTTTTATTTAATATTTATTATTTATTTTAAAATTTCTACGCCGCTCGTACATACTGAAAAAATCACATACATAAAACGGAGCACACATTATGTGTATAATTATTTCGGTTGCCATAGCGAAGCACGCTCGCAAACCGCTCCTCCCATTGCTTCGCCGCGGACCGGGTATCAATCGACAGTGGGAGGCATCTTCGCGCCGCGAGCTTTTCGCGGCACTTCGTTGGCTGATCTTTTAAAATTAATATTTTCTTAAATATTGAGAAAATCACAAAATGGTACAGGACTTGTCTATTCAGAATAACACCCTCTACCTTCCCTTAAAGGGAAATCCGCGAATTATCGGACACTCTGTATATACATATATATATATATATATATAATTAAAAAGAAATACTGAATAATAAATTTATATATTTATAATTAAGTTAAAATTAATTAAAAATATTTTTAAATTTCTCTTCTATATAGAGTTGATAAAATGGAGAAAACATAAGCTTGGATAATAGAAACTGAAATTTCTAAAATAAATAAGAGAATTGAGAAAAAATTATCGTTAAAAAAATAAAAATATTATTAATGACTTCACCAGATGATCCTAAGAGAGAGAGAGATGTAAATGCAGCAATTATATTTGCTGTAAGACGAATAGCTAAAGTAAAAGGGCGAACAATTAATCTAATAGATTCAATGATAACTATAAAAGGCATTAAAAGATAAGGAGTTCCTTGGGGAGTTAAATGGGCAAGTAATTCATTTATATATTTAAATATTCTATATATTATAGAATTATAGAAATTCAAAGAATTAGAGAAAAAGAGAGAGAAAATCTTAAGTGGTGAACCTAAACCTGGAGATCCCAATTCCGACATCCCGGGAAAAATGTCCTGGATAATGCCGGAAAAGACCTCCGCTTGAGTGTCCTCCGCCTCGACCGACAGCTTGATAGCTGCCAACGAGGGGAGGCGAGGACCACCTTTTTTCTTCCTCCTTCGTTCCATCCGTTTGCGCAGGACCGATTTCTTTTTCCCCGGCTCTCCGTCACTGGTGGGGGCATCGCCGGAGGCCGAGTTCGATCCAGGGGCCGAAGCGCCGGTCTTCCCCTTGTGTCTCTCTCTTCCTCCCAGCTACCCGGGCACATGCCTCCCCCTGTGGGAACGCGGGACCAGGCCGCTGGGTCTCCCCGGATGGGGGTATTTTTGATGGAAGAGGGGGGGTTGCAGCCCTATCCCTCCCCTCCTCAGCCCCCCCAGCCAGAATGTCGGGCCGATCGGAAAGAGGACTCCTGGACCATCCGATCAATCATCCTCTCTAATTGGCGGAGGCGCTCCTGCGTCAACACCTCGTCCATTTCGACCCTAGTGAGAGGCCGATGGAATTGGTCCTGGACCGATCCAACGGACCGGCCACCGACAATCGTCCCACCCGCGGCCGCAGAAGCAGTCTTTCGAGAAATGGAATGGATCGGATTAACCTCCGATTCATTCCCCTCCACCCCTTTCTTATAGGACACTCCTTCCACCCTTCCGGACCACTTTGATCGGGAAAGGAGGGTGGGGGTCCACGGTGCTGGCGGGAGAGAGTCGGGCAAAGGGGTCCTGGCGGTCTTAAGGGCCTCCCTCTCCTTCCTTAGCCTTACATTTTTTTCCTTCAGCCTCCCCATTAGGAGCGGCGCACTTGGACACAGTACAATTGGACACGGTGCAAATGGACACGTTACAAATGGACACGAAATTTTGCACACGGTTCAATTGGACACAGTAGCTTTTGGACACTACAAAAAAATAAAAAATGTAAAAAAATACGTATCGTTTACTTGGACACCGCTCACTTGGACACTGTTCATTTAGACATCGTTTATTTGGACACTGTTCGTTTGTACACAGGAAGACGCGCACCGTTCATTTGTCCACCGTTCGTTTGGATACCGTTCATTTGACACATACAATGTAAGTAGGTATGTTAGGCAGTGTCTGGCTCATTTCGCGTTAAACCCTGTGTTAAGAGTAAGAGAGGCAGATATATAAAGAAATAAGATAGAATGATATCTCAGAGGGGGAGTGACAGCAAAGAGGAAAGGCGGAGTAAGTATAGCGAGAGGTGTTCGGAGAGAACGGGGGTGAGCGCGAGGTGGATGGGCGAGGGGGTCCGAGAGGAGGGGAGGGGGAGATGCCGGCTGTTTCGAGGTCGAGTCTGTGGTTTTCGATTATCGGCGCGGCTTAGAGCGCGCGACGTTCTCGAGGACGAGCTCGCGGTTTTCGTTATCGGCGCCGCATAGAGCGCGCAATCGAAGTTCTAAATAATCGAGATAATGGTTTCGTTAGAATTTGTTCGAGATTTATTTTTTTGGCGGCGAGGCACGTCCGGCGATGGAGTTAGAGTATCCGGCGCGGTTAACCTTCTTTCCGCTATTTTTGCTATAAAAGTATTTCGCGACGATTGAAATATTAGTTTATTCGAAGAATTTTTCCAAAACGTAGCGATGAAGCGTTTACGAGCGCTTTGACAAGACTAGCCGGAAGAGTAATTAATACTAAAATTAGGAGTATCGATGATATACAGACATTGGAAATACCGATTTGTTTAAAGGAAAAATTGCGTAAAAATTATATAGAGGACTGTTTGCATTGCGCGGAAGAGATCGATTTCGCGGAAAACTTCGTGCGAGAGGCGGGCAACGGGCGATTCGACGAACCTTTGACGGACGTCAGAGCCGACCGCTATCTACTTTATTGCAATTGGAAATGGCGGTACGGCGTTTCGAATTTTTCGTGGGAGGTGAATCACGTGGTGTATTGCTATTATCAATTTGGTTGTTTATTCGATAACGGAAAGTATATCGAGGAAGAGGAGAGATATTGCGCGCGTGGACCGAGCTATTAGAAGCGTATCGACGCATATAAAGGAAGTAGCGATCAGCGAGATAGTACGATCGGGTTATCTCATCGATGAGATCTTCGACGAATCGAATCACTGGTGCAGCGGTTGCGAGACGAGAGCCTTGTTTTATATTGAGGAATACGACGAGGAGGATACATAGTTTATTTCCAAAAAGATTTTGCGTGCATTGAATGATGAATAACGGATCGAGGAATAACGGAAGAGCGCGAGATTCTCGAAGAGTTTAAGGGGATCCTTAAGCG
>NW_026098895.1:0-3376 GCF_021464435.1 Cataglyphis hispanica | reverse complement strand
AAAAAGAAAATAAAATTATAATTTTTGACAGGACGTGACACGGTACAAACGACGCACCTTCTATTTCGGTTTTTCTTGGTGGTTTTATACAGTGAGGGAAAATGCCGTTCTATTAGCCGTAATGGATTGTTATTGCCTCTTTGATGATGATAAGTAGTGTTCATATGATATTTTTGCAATATTTGTCGGATTAATTCGAAGTGAAATTTGGCTATAGATATCGGTTGTTGTGTGTTATGTTTATATAGACAGTATGCATTCCACACGCATATGTCCAGCAAATGGAAAAAATATTTACGATACCATTTCATAGATTTACGTGTCGAATTTATTAGTGCTAATCACCATGTCTGCTTTGTCGACAGAACCCATACAATTATTGTAATCTAAGACGCATACTGGTTTTTGAATTTTCTTTCCTCCACGCCTAACAACCGTTGCAAACTCTGAAGTATGCATGGTGGATAACATATAAACTTCTTTCTTATCCATCCATTTTACAGCTAATAAATTTTTAGTTGAACAGGAAGATGCCTCTCCTTTTCTCAGTATATCAGTAATCTTTGGCATTCCTCGTCGCCTTTTTGTTACCGTCCCGCACGCATTTGTATAATTATCATACAATAAATTAAACAAGGATGGGCTTGAATACCAGTTATCTAGAAAAACTGTGTGTCCTTTTCCTAGATAGGGCGCCATTAGTGTTTCTACTATCGCTTCCGATTTGCCGATTTCCTTATTTTGGCTGTTGCTCATAGTCGATGACCCGGCATAAATAATAAGGTCTTGTACAAAACCAGTTCGGCAATCACAAAGAATGAATGACTTGATGCCAAATCTACTTCTCTTTGAAGGAATATATTGTTTGAAGGAAAGTCTCCCTTTATAGAGAAGTAAACTTTCATCGATGCACAAGTCTCGGTAAGGATAAAATGATTGGCTGAAATTATTTCGGAGCATATTGACCACGTTCCTTATTTTATATAATTTATCATTGGTAGATCTGATATCTTGGCTGAAATGTAGCATCGATAGCAATTTAAAATAGCGGTCTCTAGGCATAATCTCTCCAAAAATATCACTACGTAGGAGTTTGTCTACACTCCAGTATTCCCCTAGGGATAGCTTCTTATTGCGTATCATTAGAAATGACACTGCAAAAAAGCGGTATATTTCGGATAGTGTCGTTGCTTCACCATCTTCCATATTATTGTTATTTTTTTTTAACCAATAGTCATTTGTTTCATTTACAATGTATTGCACGAACTCGTCTGAAGCAAAGAGCTCAAAGTAATCAATTATTTTCGCTGTTCTGCTAATGTTTGCTATAATTCCTGTATTTTTTGCTGTAAATGAATGTATCTTGGGGATGAATGTGTTTGTGGTCCACGAATCGCAATAGTCGTTATTGTCTCTCTCATTGTTTTCTACTTCTGAGTCTGAGATATTACATATATATCTTCTTTTTTTGTTCAGAGTGAAATTATCTACGTTTTCACTCTCGGAACCATTTTCGGAGTCGGTTAATCCATTCAAAAATAGTATGCTTTTTGAACTCCGTCCTGGTATTCTAACAAGGATGCAAATAAAAATTAAAAAGCAAATTTTACGCAAACCTACAATTAAAATTTTCAGATAAACGTTACTAACCTCAAAATTGATCTTAACTGTAAAAGCAGACAATAATCTTTTCAATCTATATCTTGTCCGACTTAATATCGTTTCAAGAGATACTTTATATTATAATCCTTGTTTTCTATTATAGTTTTGTGCCTTACAAATACTTTACCATCCAATAGAAAAAAATTGAAGATTCTTATTTCGTATGTAAAATATGCAGGATTTAGTTCAGTACGAGCTATTAGATTCAAAAGATATTCTACTGGTATAGTAGATTCTGTTTTACTAATGGTCAGCGTAGGTGGCCTCGCGGACGCCGATTATAGTCGGCACCCGTACACACAGCACGTCTCGCGGCCGCCGACTATAGTCGGTGTCCGTAGCGAAAGGGTTAAAGCTTCGTCACGGCACGCGCGGAACACCTTCCATCCCGTTCCCTCCCGGCGTGTAATTATTTCTCGATTCCCTGTATTTTTGTCGACGATCGACCTTTTCCCGTATCTCCCGACCGGCGAATCGTACTCCCGTTCGCCGGCACAACGAAACATCCGCGCGACGAAGAGATCGCGACGACGGACACGTGCCGAACTCGCGAAGGGAAAAGTCGTTGCAATAGTTTTTTATATAAAATTTAAATTAAATATAAAGAATATTTGTGATTTTATTATTGATAAGTTAAGTAACAACAAAATTTATATTAAAAATTTATGGGATAATCTATAAATTAATTTAAATAATATTAAGATATAAGTTTATAAAAATGTTACTAAAATTTTAAATTTTTAAAAATTTAATAATTTATAAAAGAATTATTTATTAAAATTTTTATTAATAATTTATGTTTAATGTATTAAAAAATATTTGTAAAATTAAGATTGTAAATTAATAATGATATAATTAGTATAAAAATTTTAAAATAATAAAAATTAAAAAAAGTTATTGTATAATTATTTAAGGAATTAGGCAAAATGGACTTTATTATTTAATACGTTGAGCGCCATGCTGATTTTCTGTAATTCCTTAAAACAGTGTAAATTTTATAGTTCTATATCATGTTGTACGCTGTCAGCCACCAGTGGCTGACGCGGCCTAAACGGACAGTCCAGTGTCAGCCACCAAATTTATATTTGATATATAGTAGTTTTTATCCATTATTTATAATTTATTTTATTAGAGTTTTAGCTGAGTTTAGCTCGTAGGCCTATAGATTTTATTGAAGGTGAATCAGAATTAGTTTCTGGATTTAATATTGAATATTTTAGAAAAGGGTTTACATTAATTTTTTTAGCTGAGTATGGAATAATTATTTTTTTAAGAATAATAATATTTACTGATTTATTACAATATACAAATATTTTAATGCTTGTATTTGTAATTATAATAATATCAATAGTAATTTTTATACAAAGTTTGTTGCCACGAATACGATATAATGAATTAATATATTTATGTTGTTAAATTATTTTACCTTTAGCTATAGTATATTTATTAATAATTTTGGGATTAAAATTTATTTAATAATAATTTAAATAAATATACTTTTAATTCAATTAATTTAATTTAAATTATATATATATATATATATATATATATATATATATATATTTAGTATAAACAAGTGTTTATACGACCAAACTGGCAATTTATTGTTTGATTATTATATCACGACGTTTCGACCATATGGTTTTGGTCCTTATCAAGTGAAACTAAAATTACAATACAATAAATAATGATAGTCATGTTACAAAAGAAAAAA
>NW_026098894.1:0-3425 GCF_021464435.1 Cataglyphis hispanica | reverse complement strand
ATACACATTGTACACATGACATTATTGTGCACATACACATTGGACACATGACATTATTGTGCACATACACATTGTACACATGACATTATTGTGCACATAATATAAGAAATTCATATTAACGTTTTGTACACATGACATTATTGCGCATATACACAATTGTACACATTCGTATGATGTTAGCCGACGACTAACACTTTTATAAAATAATTATGTGTGAAATCAATTGTATTTTGTTTGTAGATGTAGTGCATTTATTTTTGTTTGTTAGTTCATAATTAATTTTTAAGTAATTATTTAATTGTAGATCATGAAAGTAGCCGACATGTACTATAAAATTACAAAAATAGATGTAAAATCGATTGTATTTTGTTTGAAGATGATTGTGCATTTATTTTTGTTTGTTAATTTATAATTATTTTTTAATTAATTATTTAAAGTTTGAAATATACCAAAGTACATGCATGGACAGGAAGCACGCGCGCACACAAGCATACTAATTGAAGGGGGGGTGAGTGTAAAGGGGGCCTTTGGCTCCCCTCCCGCACTCATTCCGCCGATAGGCTGGGTGGACTTTGCTTTACATTATAATACAATTGATTTCACACATAATTATTTAAAAAGTGTTAGTCGTCGGCCAACATCATACGAATGTGTACAATGTGTATGTGTGCAATAATGTCATGTGTACAAAACGTTAATATGAATTTCTTATACTATGTAGGCAAAGCCTAGACGAAGCCTTCTCAAAATATCTCGCGTTTGAATATATTGCCGCTAAATATGCACATTTTTGCTTTGTTGTCGCGTAACCGTTGAACTTTGACAATGTATAAAATGCATTTTAATTAATTATATGGTTGTATTGTCTATCACTCATTTTTCCCGGAAGTGACGCTGTTATATTTTGAGTTATTATACAGTTCATATGTGATTTAACATATAGTATGGCATGTTTCGCTCTATGATACAAATTATCATCGAATTATCCAGTTTTCATAGTTCTGTTGTTACTAACATCGTTTTATAGTATTAATTTCAATAAAAAAATTATTTAAAAATTGAACGTGGTTAGTACAAATTTTTCTATTTCACATATCTTTTTTTAATTTTTAGTAAATAATCTTAAAGATTTTTTCTATGTGTGACTGAATCATGTGCACAATATAGTGCGCATACTTAGAGCATATATAAAATAATGTTTATATATTTATGTCTTCTTTTATCTAAATATTCTAAATATCTGCGTGATGTTTTTATTCTGCTAATTTTTTATTTAATCTGCTTTTCTATCTTAAAACAAAATACAAAATTTTTTGCATTGTTTAATAACAACAATGCTATATTTTATGTTTTTACTCCCGACTGCTGCCAACCGTAGGTTGGTGAAAACAAGGAGTATGCGTTTGATTGTGTTACGTCCCGGCGAATTCCGGCTGCGAGAAAGGGAATGCAGAGCTCGAAAATTTTCGCGGGACACGATCGCGAATTTCGGGTCAAATGAACCGCGTGGTTCTTCCCGGGGATACCTGCGATCAAGGTTATTCGCGACGGATACGCGGAAAAAGGGGATGAGGGGGTGTCTCAACGAAGACGGTGCATTTAAATAAACATTAAACACGAACAGAGGAAGCGTCAGAAAAAAGCTAAGCTACTCCCGGTAGATAGGGTGAGTCAAAAGGGAAATCGAGATGCAGGCAAAAAAAAAGGGTGAGTCATAAAAGTGAAACTCTTCGAGGAACGAAGGATGGGTCACGAAGTGAAATCGGTCCTCACAAAAAAAGGGTAAGTCGTAAAAGTGAAACTCTTCGAGGAAAACAGAATTCCTGAGATATCTCGGAGTATTTTGAATTCAATTCTATGTTTAAAAATGTTTCGTATTTAATATGTTGTATCTACGTATTTTAGCTTAAGCAAGAACCCGAATCCGATACATATATATATGTATATATATTTATATTAAGGAGGCTACCCAGAGAACTTCATACGTCGAGTCAACGGAATAAATACAGAAACTATAGAATTATTTCTGGGTCGAATTCTATGTTCCTTCCCTAGACCGAATATAAAGCGAAGCATAAATTCGGCGATAATAGCGGGCGCGTAAATATAATTTCCTACCTTGTGATGCTCGGCTTTTCCTCGATGTTTTAATGACGTTGCATGGAGGAAACGGGGTTTCTGCTCTGGCTTACGGATGTCTGGCCTTCCTTGGGTCCTTGTCGTTAATTTCGCGGAGTGGAACTGCTGGACGCTCTATAGTTATCGGGGTTAACTTGGCTGGCCACTCGATAACAGTTATGCACTTGGTGACGCGTTGCGCGATCGCGAGAGTCGCGGTATGGTGATTCACAAACAACTTTTCGTATTCTGGGTCACAATAAGATTCTACTCCGAAATACTGTGAATTATTAGAATCCGCGGGTTGTAGCGTTAATTCGCGGAGAAGTTTGCGCGCGCGATTCTTTACTCCACCTCGTCTGGTTTTAGGCATTTGATAAGTTGTTAAAATAACTACTGGCTTTAATCATAATGATGTGTAATACCAGAGGACACGGCGTGCGGCGGTCCGCACAGCAGTATCTTGTGTTTTATTCTGATTTGCAATAGCAGCGTGCGGTGGTCCGCACTGCTAGTATCGTATATCAGCGTAAGTGTGTGCGTGTGTGTAGTTGAATAGAGCCAGATACAGATGAATATTAATAAAACGATTAACCAGACGATTGAGAGTAGAGAAATGAATTTAGGATGTGTATCACTTACTCACAGAATCACGAGAATTAATACAAGAACACGTTGGATCCAGAGATAGGATAAATAATAAAAATAAAAATTGATTCACTTATAACACAATTATATTTTATACTTATACACTGTAGTATTAAATTGATTTAGAATATGTATTATAATTAGATGTAATATAAGATTATTTAGAATTAAATTAAATATTAAAACTAGAATTAGAAGTTGGATTTAGAAATAGAGTTGGATTTGAATTTAAAGTCGAAGGTTGATTGAGTTCGCGAGGGAGCTCGGTTGCTCCATCGGAGACGCGGAAGAGACTTGTTGTTCGGTCGGAGGCGCGGGAGAGACTGTTGCTCTATCGGAGGCGCGGGAGAGCCATGTTGCTCGATCGGTGGCGCGGGAGAGACTTGTTGTTCGGTCGGCGGCGCGGGAGAGACTGACTGAGTTGGAGCGCGCACTGAGCTCCTTCGTTTCGGCGGCTCGGCCGCTACCGAGAGTAGGGATGTGTAGTGGTGGGACGCGCAGTGGTGGGAAGAGCTAACGATGCGCCACGCTTCGGCGCTCGAGGAAATCAGGTGTCATGGCGTGTCTTTGGCGCGCTATTCAAATTGCGCTTGCTGGACTTTGATTATTTATAAGAGAGAGAAAAAAAAAGGAAAATAAAATTAGAATTTTTGACAAGA
>NW_026098893.1:0-3491 GCF_021464435.1 Cataglyphis hispanica | reverse complement strand
AGGGGAAATGGAAAGATGGGAAGTTGTAATACCGGGGAGAGAGAAGGGAATAGGACGGATAGTAGGGGAGTAAATGAAGGGATGGGGAATAGGGTGAAAGATTTAGAAAGTAGAATGGAAAGGAGAGAAAGGGAAGAGAGAAGGAAAAACGTTTTGATTAAAGGAGTGGAGGAAGGAGGAAGGTGGTGAGGAATGGAGGATGGAATGGAGAAGGAAGGTGGAAGGAAGGGAAATGGAATATGGAAATGGATGGAATGGAAAGAAATGGAAAGGTGGAAGGAAAGAATGGAGGATGGACGTGGAAGGAAAGGAGAATGAGATGGAGTGGAAAGGATAGAAGAAGGAGAAGGGAAGGAATAGGATATGGGAAGAAATAGATGAGAAATGGTGGAGATGGATGGAGGAAGAAGAATGAAGGATGGAAATGGAAATATAAAGGGGAAGAGATATGGAGGAGAAAGGATGGAGATAAGGAATATGGAAGGATGGAATGGAAGGAATATGGAGAAGTGGATGGATGGAATGGAAGGAAATGGATGGATGGAAAGGATGGATGGATGGATGGAATGGAATGGAGGAATGAAATGGAAGGTAATGGAGTGGAGGAAGAATAAGGAAGGGATGGACGATGGGAGGGATAAAGAAATGGAATGAAGGAAGAGGATAGGAGATGGAAGGAGATGGAAGGAGAGGAATAGGAGGAATGGAGGAGAATGATAGAATTGGGGGGGACTTGAACGAAGAACAGGTGAGGAGGGGGGATTAATAGAAAGGGGTGGAAGGAGGAGGAAGGAGAAGGTCGAAGGACAAAAGAATAAGGAGGGAGGGAGAAGGAGATGGATAAGGATGGATGGATGAATGAATGGAATGAAATGGAGGGGGATGGAATGGGAATGGAATGGAAGGAATGGATGGAGGGGAATGGATGGATGGAGGACTGGACTGGCACCAATCATAGTATGGATAAAAGGAAGAGAAGAGAAAGAAGGAAGAGGACGGCAGAAATGGTATGGACGGAAGAGGACAAGGAGGAATGGAAGGTGGAGGAAATGAGATGAAGGTAAAGGAAGTGATGAGGATGGAAATAGGAGACAAGAAGGAGGTGGATGGGTGGAAGGAGTGAAGGAGGAAAGAGAGGGTGGAGGAGAGTGGAGGAGATGGAGGAGAAGAGAAGGAAGAGGAAGGATAGAGGAAGGAAGGAAGAAAGAAGAGATGGAAAGATGGAGGGAATGGAAGGAATGAAAGAAAGGATGGGAGATAGGAATAGGAAAGAAGAAAGGGAGGAGTGGAATGAAGATATAGAATGGAGTGGATGGATGAACGAAGGGGGGGTAGATGGTAGAATAGTGATGGAGGAATGGATAGATGGAGGTGGACATAGGTAGGAATGAGGTAAGATCAGCGATAGGAAGATTGAAGGATAACAAAGCGGTAGGTTTGGATGGAATCCCGGCGGAGGTGTGGAAATACGGAGGAGCCTGGAGGAATGGGTATGGAAAATATGCAATAGGGTTTGAAGGAGAGAAGGATGGATAGATGAGTGGAGTGAGGGGGCAATTGTGCCGATATTAAAAAAGGGGAGGGGGAGAGGGTGAAAGAGTATAGGGGGGTGTCGCTTCGACGCTCTATAAAGTGTATGCTTCGGTGCTGACAAGTAGATTAAGTGAGAAGGTGGAGAAGAAGGGTTTGGTACTGCAGAATCAAACTGGGTTCAGGAAAGGGTTAGGGACAATGGACAACATATTCATTCTGAACTATTTAGTGAATAGACAGCTAGGGAAGAAAAAAGGGAAACTAGTGGCATTTTTTATAGATCTAAAAGCAGCGTTTGACTCGGTAGATAGGAGGAAATTGGTGGAAGCGATGAGAGAGAGGGGGGGTGAGGGAAGGACTGGTCAGAAGGAGCGAGGATATTCTAAGGGAGACTAGGAACAGAGTGAGGAGGGAGCGGTTTTAAGAACAGGTTTTGGACAGGCAGAGGAGTGAGGCAGGGATGCCCACTGAGCCCTCACCTATTCAATTTGGTAACGGCGGATTTGGAGGAGGTAATGAGAAGAGGAGGATGGGGAGGGTCAATTTAGGGGGGGGGTGAAGATTTTTTCCTTGGTATACGAGGATGATGTGGTTCTGATTGCGGAGGAGGAGGACGGGATGAGGAGTATGATTGGAAGGTTAGAGGATTATCTGGAAAAGAAGGGGTTGGAGCTAAATATAGGAAAGTCAAAAATATTAAGGTTTAGAAAAGGAGGAGGGAAAGAAAGGATGGTAAACTGGAGGTGGAAGGGAAAGAGGATAGAGGAGGTAAAAGAATTCGCTTATCTGGGATATATAATGCAGAGGAATGAAGGACAAGAGGCGCAGATAAGAGATAGGTTAAGAAAGGGTGCGGCTGTAATGGGTCAGGTATGGGGATTGGGAAAAAGGAAATTTAAGAACAATTGGGCTCTTCGAAGATTGTGACTCTTCGATAAATTGGTGTGGACGGTGATGGGGTATGGGGTGGAAATTAGGGAATGGAGAGAGAGGAAGGAGTTGGAGGGGCTACAAGAAAAGTATCTAAGATGGGTGTTAGGATTGGAATGGGGAACGCCGGGTTATATGGTAAGGGAGGAGTTGCAGAGAGAGAAGTTAGGAAGAAAAAGAAATTATCGAAGTGGGAAGAAGAAAGATGTGGGTACTTTGAAGATAGAGGTATGGGCATGTTGGAGGTAGATGAGAAAAGGGAGGAAGGAGTGCTAGATTTCGGTTTTTTTGTGGAAAAAGATATAGAGAGGGATAGGAAGGAACGATGGGGAAGGATAGAAAGGTCGAGATACAATAGGTACTATGGAAAAACCAAGGGAAGTGGGATACCAGAGTACATGAAGAGTGATTGGGGGGAAAGTAGATGGCAAAGGTTGGCAAGATACAGGTTGGGGAATGGAATGAGAGGGAATTGGTATTGGAAGGAGGAGGAATCATGGGAGCATGTGTGGGAAAGATGTGTAAGCTGGGTAGTGCAGAAGGTGTGACGTCCCCGCACATTTTTATTTTTCCGATTAAACACATATAAAGAATAGTAACACATACAATAAACATTTCTTTTTCCGGAACTTATATATATGAAGTTAAAGAATAAATTAATGATTACGTGTTAGACACCCGGTATACATACACTTAGCACATAAGCTCTCGCTTATATGACAAATGCACAGGACTTTGAAATTTATTCATCTAAAAATTAGTATTAAGATAGAAATAAGTAATTTTAAGACATCCGTTATAAGAATAAGAATATTTTACAAGTTATAATAATTAATCGCTATATATTTAACCATAAAGCAAAAATTATACTTATGACTATATATACACACATAAGATACACGCATATATACATACATATAAGAAATAGGATTAAGGATTTAGAATTATAACATTTTATTCATTATTATAATAATTAATTCGTAACGACACACCCTATACATTGTAAAAGTTAGGCGAGCGCGCCGATC
>NW_026098892.1:0-3503 GCF_021464435.1 Cataglyphis hispanica | reverse complement strand
TGTTACGTCTCAACGTCAATACACAATAAAAAAATTATTAATTATATTTGTTTCGGGTCACCCTGCATTTCACCGGGTCTACCCAGGGACTCAGAGATTTTGTCAATGTGTCACTTGTTAGGTATAATTAGATAGGTCTTTTAACTTACGCAATATTTAAACCTTTACTGTATATTTAATTCCTTGCTTCTCAACTCCTTATGGTTAAGGTCCTTATGCAGGATATGGAATCCAGGTAGATGTTATTGAATTGGTAACACACTCAATGAATATATAAAACGTTTATTACTATTTAATATTACTTGTACAACTAATAGACACCTTGCGCGTGTCTCGTAATAAAGTCGGAGTCTTGGTAAATTATAATGAAGTAATTATAAGACCGTACTGGTCGTAACGTAGAACAATAGAAAATTCTAAGTCCGTATGGACAAATAAAAGAAGCTTGACGACGCGGACGCCGGATTACTACTCGGAATTAGAAGACCGCTCGGGCCGGAGACTCTACTAGTTAGTATGACCGTACTAGTCGAGGCGAAGAATAGTAATGAGCTCCGCGACTGCTGCATCGGACTCCCTCGATTCTGCCTGGAGTAGGTGGCGTTGTTGGTGTACTAGGTGGGGACTCTCCTTTGTGGGGATATTGCACGGGCCTTCTGTGCGTTGCATCAGCCTCCAAGTGCTTATGCACTAGCTATGCCTTTGTCTCCGGGCTGGGTCTTATCAGCAGGCGGATAAGAGTATTGATCGGCGCGCTAGTCTGAATTCTTTACAATACATAGGGTGTACTATTATAAATGTATTATATGATGTTGAATATAATAAATGTTATAACTATTAATTTAAGCTCTTAATCTTATTTCCTATTAGTGTATGTGTATGTGTAACGTATATATATGTGTGTTCTATTCTATAGCGATTATATATTGCAAATTAATTTTTATACTTATTAAATATACTTGCTTATATACTAGGTGTCCTAAAATTAATTAATTCTATCTTACTACTATTTTTTAGATGAATAAATCTCAGTGCCTTATTTATTAGTCATATGTGCGGGAGCATATACGTTAAGTCTATATACCGGGTGATCAAAAATTAATTATTGAATAATACTTTAAAATTTATACATATGAATTTAGAAAACGTCCGCTACATATGTTATATTTATTTATCATTATTTATAGAAATCAAAAATATGCGGGGACGTCACAATATATTAATGTTAAAAAATTACTTTATCTTTAATTTTAATATATTTATTAACAATTTTGGGATTTAAATTTTTTTTAATAATAATAATTTAAATAAATATATTTTTAATTTAATTAATTTAATTTAAATAATTAATATATATATAATTTTATAAAAATTTTAGATCTTATAATTTTATAAATGTCAATAAAAAATTTTAATTTCTTTCTTAAGGTTTCAAGTCATAATCTATAATTCAAGATCATAACCTAAAATTTATAAATTAATTAATTTTTTAAAAATAAATAATTATTTCTATTTTATTATTATTATTATAAATTATTAATATTTAAATTTTAATATTGAATATTTAAATAATAATTATATATAAATTATATATTTATATAAATTATATATTTATATTTACATTTATATTTATATTTATATTTATGTTTATATTTATATTTATATTCATATTTATATGTATATTCATATCTACAGAGTGTATCAAAACAAGTATAATTTTCGTATAATAAAAATGATCTTAGAAATCATTAAAGAAAACTATCCTTTAAAGACGAACGATTGTTCTAAATCACCACGCTACAGTGCTCGATCAGATGTGTGTGTGTGTGTATGTGTGAGCTGATTTGGGAACGTTCGGGCGCGTTCCGGCTTGTTCGGGCGCATTCGGGCTTGTTCGGGCTTGTTCGGGCTTGTTCGGACTTGTCTGGTCTTGTCCGAGCTTGTTCGGGCTTGTTCGGGCTTGTTCGGGCGCGTTCGGGTTTGTTCGGGCTTGTTCGGGCGCGTTCGGGCTTGTTCGGGCGCGTTCGGGCTTGTTCGGGTGCGTTCGGGTTTGTTCGGGCTTGTTCGGCCTTGTTCGGCCTTGTTCGGGCTTGTTCGGTCTTGTTCTTGCTTGTTCGGGCGCGTTCGGGCTTGTTGGAGCGCGTTCGGGCGCGTTCGGTCGTGTTTGTGCGTTATCTTGAGCGTTCGTGTGTGTCTGTGTATGAGAACGTTTACGCGTATTACATACATACATACACGTTTACACACAACACTTTCTTTCTTTTTCTCTCTCTCTCTCTCTCTTTCTCTCTTTCTCTCTTACTCACTTACTCTTTCTCGCTCTCTAATGCTGTTTGCTTACTCGCTCGCTCGCTCGCTCACTGACTCATTCGGCCTCTCACTCGTTCGCTCTCTCACTTATTCTTATCTTATCTAGTAAAAAGCGGGTCCGCATTACGATCTCAGCAGAGAAAGCCGAGAAACGTTGCTTTTCAATGTTTTTGATCAAAAACAATAATTTTCATTTTATTTTGCGTTTTGGACGTAACTAACATATACGGAGCTATTCCAGCGTGTCCGCATTACGATCTCAGCTGAGAATGCCGAGAAACGTTGCTTTTCAATGTTTTTGATCCAAAACAATAATTTTCAATTTATTTTGCGTTTTGGACGTAACTAACATATACGGAGCTATTCCAGCGTGCCCGCATTACGATCTCAGCTGAGAATGCCGAGAAACGTTGCTTTTGTCACGTCTTGTCAAAAATTCTATTTTCCTTTTTTTTCCTCTCTCTTATAAACAATCAAAGTCCAGCAAGCGCAATTTGAATAGCGCGCCAAAGACACGCCATGACACCTGATTTCCTCGAGCGCCGAAGCGTGGCGCATCGTTAGCTCTTCCCACCACTGCGCGTCCCACCACTACACATCCCTACTCTCGGCAGCGGCCGAGCCGCCGAAACGAAGGAGCTCAGTGCGCGCTCCAACTCAGCCAGTCTCTCCCGCGCCGCAGACCGAGCAACATGGCTCTCCCGCGCCTCCGATAGAGCAACAGTCTCTCCCGCGCCACCGATCGAGCAACATGGCTCTCCCGCGCCTCCGATAGAGCAACAGTCTCTCCCGCGCCTCCGACCGAACAACAAGTCTCTTCCGCGTCTCCGATGGAGCAACCGAGCTCCCTCGCGAACTCAATCAACCTTCGACTTTAAATTCAAATCCAACTCTATTTCTAAATCCAACTTCTAATTCTAGTTTTAATATTTAGTTTAATTCTAAATAATCTTATATTACATCTAATTATAATACATATTCTAAATCAATTTAATACTACAGTGTATAAGTATAAAATATAATTGTGTTATAAGTGAATCAATTCTTTATTTTTATTATTTATCCTATCTCTGGATCCAACGTGTTCTCGTATTAATTCTCGTGATTCTGTGAGTAAGTGATACACATCCTAAATTCATTTCTCTACTCTCAATCGTCTGGTTAATCGTTTTATTAATATTCATCTGTATCTG
>NW_026098891.1:0-3539 GCF_021464435.1 Cataglyphis hispanica | reverse complement strand
GTAACGGTGGGTTTTTCCCGAGCGCTGTCGCGGGATAGCTTGGCCGGGATCAGGGCTCGGAAGGATAGTAAGCACAAAATGCGAGTGTTGTGTCAATAAATAGTGTCTTTTTATTCAAATAGTCAGAATGGTGGTTTACAGAATCGTATGGGTGTGTATGATCGTGCGTGAAATGAATCGGTTATCATGTATATGTGTATGCGAATGAGTGAGCGTGTATGTGAGCGGTGCGGGCGGATGCCCGTGCGAGATTTCCGCGTGTTATAAACGGCGGGGGCGGATGCACTTTGAAAGTGCGGTCGGGTGCGTGACGAGTTCAGGTGCACGTCTGAATGCATCCGCAGATGGTGCGCTTAAACGGCGGATCGAGCGCGGTGCGCGAGAATCGATGCTCGCGATCGATAGGTGGTGTCATCCGTCGGATAGATAGCGCGATGGCGCGCGGTAATGTCTCCGCGAGGGACGAGAGCTTCGCGGCTTGGCGAATCGTGAACGGATAATTTCGTCGCGTAGGGCGGTCTTACGGCCCCTCGGTGTGCGGTTTTAGTTGCCGTAATAATGGCGATTTCGGTCGGCCTCGATGACGGCTCGCGAGATACCTCGCGATGATTCGGAATCAGCGGGAGCAATTCGCGGTCGGAATGAGCGTCTGGCAGACGGGAATATTCGTCGGTGGCGGGTAAATTCCCACCGCTAGAAATATTACCAGATAATCGGAGATTCAGTCGGAAACGCTTTTCTTGCGGGATGCTGGGAAAGCCCAGCAGAGGCGGAATACTCCCAACCTCGATCTCGCTTTTCAAGCGTGCGGATTCTTCAGGAGGCTCTGAGCGTCGTACTGACTTCAGAGCGGCGGAAAAGATTCTGATCTTTTACCGGGTGGAGCGCTTATTTATACCCGGTGTCGGCGGTATCGCGTCGGCGCAATAATTGTTTGTTAAACAATTCGGTTGAGCCCGTTCGCGGCTCGGGAATATTCGGAAACGGTCGGAGCGGTTTCCAGAGCGCGCGACTCGTACTCCGGTACGGTGTGCCGAACCGGTGGTATAAATGTAAACAAATATTAACAAAATATTTATACTCGCTCAGCGGTTTAAATACAATGGGGCGCATAACGCCTTCGCTGTACGGTCCCGTGACGGTTGGGACGGCAATCTTTTATGCGCTGGCCCGACCGATAATCGTCGGGCAATGGCGTCTGGCCGGGTAACGATGTACGCATCGTTACAATTTTAATATGAAAACTGTATATAATTGTTAATAGATTGCTGGATTACTCCATTCTTAGAGCTGGATGCTCTAAGAACATGATAGCAAGCAGAATTTCTTATTGGCTCGGCGTTACTTGATCAACATATAACATCGATACTGCATGCAGCTCGAGTCATTTCTCAATGGTGGAAGCTTACAGGATGATTCGATCTGGCATTTGCGAAGCGGCTATTGTCGCTAGCATAAATTTGTGCATCCATCCTTTTATCACTCATCAGTTTTTTGCCTGGGTATATGGAAGATAATATTACTGCGTACAAAGCTGCGTACATTCTTAAATAGTAAAATATTTAAACAAAATACATCAATTTTATATTGATTGAAACAAATGAACTGCTGATTGTTTTAGGAGTTCTATCTACTGATGGTTATTGTAAACCTTACGATGAAAAAGGGTAATGATTACATGCGTAGTGATTCAGCAGTATTGTGCAGCTGAATCACTACGCATGTAATGATTCAACTGCCCTACAGATTCAGCTGCCTCCTAACCTACAAAAAGCAAAAATGCAAGAAGAATTTATGCGACTTTTGTGTATGGAAAAACCAACTGCGATGGTTTTAAAGAGGAAGGAATTACCTTTCCATTATTTGACAAACAAAAATGTTATTGGAAGAATTTTACGAAGATTGCGATATTTCGCCTCTTGAGTTATTTTTTACATGGAGGCTCATGCAACTGGTACTCTAGCGGGCGATCCTGTGGAACTTCGAGCCATAGATGAAGCTTTATGCGCTAAAAGATAGCTACCTTTGTTATTGGGTTCAGTAAAATCGAATATTTTACATTCAGAAGCTACTAGCGGTCATTGTCAAATTGCAAAGGTAAATTTACAACAAAATAGGATTGACAAAACTATATAATCTAATGCTATATGTAAGTTAATGCATTATTTTCTTATTTAAACGTTATTTTTGAGTAAAGATTTTAATAGCGATGGAAACTGGTATACTAGCACCTACTATACATTTTAAACGTCCACGAAAGAATATGCCTGCTATCATTGAAGGAAGAGTAAAAATAATCACTGAACCGACAGAATATAAGGATGGTTATATCGGTATTAATTCCTTCGGATTTGGCGGTGCTAATTGCCACATATTACTGAAACCAAATCCAAAAATTAAAATCAACAATGAAGCAGACAATAATTTACCTAGACTTGTAGCTATTTCTGGATGTACGGAGGAAGCGGTTAAAATTATATTAGATGACGTAAGTACACATTATAATTTATTTCACAAATGATCAAATTTTTCTTATAATTACTTTATATATTAAAATAAACAAAATGTACAGGCTCTATTAAATACAAATTCAAACAAAAATAATTAGCAAATAAGAGCCAGCGCTGGAGTTGGTGCGCATACTTTATTTAAATATTAAATTAATCTAGTGTCGAATTTACGACATAACAAAATTGAACGAACGTTTCGGTCCTTTTTTGGGACCTTCTTCAGCGTGAAAATTAGACGCAAACATATAATTAAATCGGCGGGTCAATCCAAGCGAACTAATCCATATCAATTATATCTTAATAATATGCATTGATTCGTTATCACCAAGATATCATAGGCGCCTTTTTCTCTGATGACATGAGAATCTCAATTATTTAAACCTGACGGTTCACATCTCTCCCAAGTTGGCAAACCAGGAAGTGCATGACACGTTATGTTATCAAATCATTTCAATAGCAAACCTGCTGGAATTGACAAGGTGGGTTGAATTTAACATAGAGGGTATAATACTTAAATCCCTAAATTTTCTTATTCAAAGACAATCAATTGTTCTTTCAAAAACTAAACAATAAATAAAAAAGAATAACAAAGTATAAAAAACTGTCAAAAATCAGAGTAATTAAAATTAAAAATTAATGATGAATAAATAAGTCAGAAATAAATAAACATAAATAAATAACTGATTAAATGTTGGTAAGTGAATATGTCAGATATATAAAATATAATCATAATACGTTAAACCAAGGTATGTCATAGATAATAAATAAACACAATAAAATTACAATAATCTGCCAATGACCACTCTTAAGGTAGAAAACTGACGAGAAATAATTAATGTGTGATGTCATTTCCTTAACATATCTTGGTGTACATCAAACTGGATCGAAACGACCATCTTCATCGGGATCTCAATATGTACTGACAAATTTTCAACATTGAGAAAGATACGTTGGGAGCGCCAAACAACAGTTATTGAATATTAAAGTTTTGACATTTTATCGATGACGGTCATATACATGTCGGGTAGG
>NW_026098890.1:0-3587 GCF_021464435.1 Cataglyphis hispanica | reverse complement strand
CTCACACCCGACCGTCCAAACTCTACGCACGACGCATTCCACGAACCAGTATCTGAGAACACGCGCCGCATCACCGACACCGACGCCCACGCCGACTGCAGGCCGCTGCCTTGCAGTCCGCCAATCACCCGGCACATATTGTACGCGAATACGCGTGCACTTGTAAATATCGCGCCGCGAGATATCGAAGAGAATCTCGCATAAAACACTATAAGCAAATACGAAATAACATTGTACAAACGTAGATTTTTATAATGGCTGACCATTGCCATTGAGAGGAAAATAAACGACGTCCCTTTTAACTAACGTCTCACAATTGTGTTTCAACCCCTTCACGAACCCTGACCCCGATTGCGCTGTCCGCGCACGCGAAACCGCTCGTGAAGCGACTCGTTAGTTCTATATTAAAATTTATAATTATTATTACCTTTTGCATATTTATATTGCATATCTATATCTATATAATATTTTAAAAGTTATATATGAAACTATAAACAAGTGTAATAATAATAATAGATTTTGTTAAATACTTAAGAAATAAATAAAAATTTTAATACCATTATTTTTAAATTTTCATACAAAACAATTTAATACGCGTATAAAAAAGGCCTCACAATAGCTAAAGTTGAGCTTAATATACATTTGTTGAAATTGTTATAGCCCAAATAGCTATAACCGAATTATTATTAGTATTAAATAGCTTAAAGAGATATTTCTTAATACGAGTAGCGAGATATTGCGAAAGGCGTGTAAGGTTACCAGCGCTGTATGAAACGCTGACGAAGCGAGCCACGCGCCGAGGCTAAGCGATTGCGAAAGGATAGAATTACCGGAAATTGCAAGGAATTTCGATCGAACGATCTTAACTTGCATTTCGGCCTAACAATTCGAAACAAGCGACACAACCATATATGGTCATGTTGCTAAGGGATCTCCTCCAAAAAATCAGCCAAACAGGAGGCAATGAAAGATACCACCGCGAATACGCGGCGGACAGTCATACCAATCAATTCATATAGGACAGTCGTAACTATCAATTTTCGGGCAGTCGTTATTAACGTGTAATATTAAGCAGTTACCGCGATCAACCTAACACGAATTGTTACTCGAGCAAAGCTACAGCTGATATTGTGACCGTGACCGTGATATCAGGCTCGAGCCGACGTAACTCTATATTGTGATACACATAGCTATGAAAGGGAACGACAGGCAAAAGGAAGTGACTCTATATAAGGAAATAAAAATTGTTTATTCAAACAACAAGGAAAACATCTTGTTCCCCAAATTGCCGGCTCCCTACCCGGTCCTCGGCTCTCCAGCTTTGGTGGTGAATCCATAAAAAATCCAGTGCCTTTCCGTGAGGCACAACAAATTGAAAAATTATAAAATATCATATAATTTTACGTTTTAAACATAAAATTATAAACGACCTGAAAAATGCCCCTCTATGAACATATTATTTTATTGAAAGGTTTATTTCAGGACATAGGGTAAATTGATTCAATTATTTGAATTTTCAATCTGAAAAGACATAAATATAATGTTTTATTACTTATATATAACATATCTAAAAAAACATCTGATTAAATTAATGTATTTTATTGTATATAATTAAAAATATGTTGGTTTTTGAAATTGCCTTACAATATATCATTCTTTATATCTGAAAAAATAATTATTATTTTTAAAATTTTCGAACTGTACTAGTTTCTGTAAAGAATTTTCTCAAAATCTATACAAAAAAAATAGAGGGTTATTTCAAGTCCTGAAAACTGCCTTTTCGTATATATATATATATATATATACATAACTTATATGTAACTTGTCTCACCATCTTCATACAATAATTTATTCTAGGGATAAAATAAAGTTTAAAATTATATAAAATTGTACAAAGATTTTGAGGCTGCAATGTTTTGAAATTAATAAATAATCAAAGTTTACCATGGTATTGCATACATCTCGTGCATACACGCGTACTAATCTGTCATTTGCTATTCATTTTGCAAACCAGGTAATATTGATTTTTAACACAGCTATTTTATTGTTTTTGATGTATATGAGTATTATGTATGACAATTAGCTCAAATTAACAAACTATACTTGTATATAAAATCTTTAATTCTTTATTAAATAACAATTAAAATTATTGATTAATTATTATATTATTATTTATTTTGATTATATGGGTATTGATATAAGTTTAGTATAAATTTATTTGTTTTTTTATCTGTCAACAATAACAGATGACAGATCATGTTTGAGATTGCAGCAATCCCGAACTTCGCATGTTGTTGCCGCGCGACCGCGTCATCGCCGCGCGCGCGATGCGAGGCGGCGTTTCTGCGATCGAGCGAAAACGCGCGGCAACAACAAACATCGTCGCCCTTCTCGAAGGATCTCAGATGAAATTGTGACAAACAAGTCGCATAAAAACGGTCGGCGGAAATGAGCGAATTTTGAGAACCTTCTGGATCCTTCGAGAAGGCAATGACCTGATAAAAGCGAGCCGACAATCGAGCTCGGCGCAGTCCGCTAAAAACAATCGACGCGTACACGCTATCCTAGTGATAATAGAAATTAGTTTTCATGGAGAAATACTCACATATTTCAGTGACTACCGGAGTTATTCCGAAACAGACGATTTATCGCTGTTCGTCCGCCGCGAATTATAGTCGTATGATACGTATAATTAATCTTATAAGCAGTGTACATAACATATTCGTCAGTAGTATAGGGGCCACTATAGTGAGACAAGAATGTCCCCCCCTTTCCCCCTTGACGCCAGCCCCCCGCTGTGATCCCTTCCCCCCCTGTCCCCCTGGGCAGGTACCTGAGAAAAAAAGAGTGGGGACTCGTGGACGTCCACGAGACGATTTTTTAATTTTAAAATTTTTTTAAGAGTGGGGGGAGTCGTGGACGTGCACGAGGCAGTTTTTTTTATTTTTTATTTTTTCCTGGGAAATACTCGGGCTGGAACCTGGGTCCTCTGCTTTTCTGATCGGGGTCCTAGTGCGGTGGGCTAACTAAAATCTTACAAGAGTGAGAGTTAGATGGGGCATTTAAGCGAAGAGTAGGTCTCTCCGGCCCGGCGACCGAGCGCTCCGATTGGTTTGTCCTATAGTGGCCGGTTGTTTGATTGGTTCCGACGAGCTGGAAAAACGAGAGAGAAAATAGAGTGAGAGAGAGAGAGAGAAAGTCGACAAGATGTCCGTCGTGTCAGCAGCCGGTAAAATATCGGCCGCCGAAGACAGTAGAGATGTCCCATTGCATTCCCCTCCTCCTCCTCCTCCTTCACCCCCAGCCCTGTGGAAAATCGAAAAATATCGCATGACATACGGTATCTCTCGCCTTCGACTGTCCTTACGGAAAAACTTCGAACTGCAGCGAGCGTGTCGCCCGTGTCTCTCCTTCTTGCTGAAAAAAGAAAAATCGTCTAGTGCGGAATTATCAGATATCAAGGTATACAAACGAAATACGAAGCGTTCATGATCGGACATGATTGTCCGCGCCGGTCGAGTCATGCAACGCAGATAGACGCGATGTCGTCATCGGAGGCGATACGCTATCGGAGATTGAAAGAGCTA
>NW_026098889.1:0-3677 GCF_021464435.1 Cataglyphis hispanica | reverse complement strand
GTAGGGAGTATAGGCCGGTTCTAACTCACTTGGCTCTTAAGAAACGCTGTAAGAGTAAAAGAGACGGGTATATAAAAAAGTAAGATAGAAAGATATCTCGGAGGTGAGGAGACGGCACGGCGGTAGAAGAGGCGGGGTACGTATGGCGAGGGAGGCATGGGACGGAGGAGGGTGTCGCGCGCGCCGTCGTAGGCGAGGGGTGGAGGAGGGGCGACGGGGTTTCGAAGGACGATTCGTGGTTTTCTTATCGGCGCGGCTTAGAGCGCGATGCGTCTAATTAGAGGGCGATGCGTCGATCGCGGTTTCTTTTACGGGCGCCGCTTCGAGCGCGCCGCTTATTAATAGGCGTCCGGCGAGAAGCGAAGATAATCGCCTCGTTCGGCGATAAGGAGAGCCGTAGAGCGTCGACGAGTTAGGAGGAAGCGCGGAGATAATTAATGCTTTTATATAATAATATTTATTTAGGATAAAACGCGAGTATGATATACAATGTGCGTTTGTGTACTATAGTGTAAATGTTACGGTTTAGCATATTAAACGATAAAGTATTATAGATATTTTTAATAAAATTTAGAGCGAGGTGTGGCGCGGGACTAATTAGAGGAGGATAGATTATTCGCGGGAGAGGAAGAAGAGACGAGGGAGTTAAATAGCGTCGTTTCGAGTTATAAAAGATTTTATTTTGTATCGTGATACATGTGTAATTTACGATAAACGTGCGTATAAGTATTTCGTAATATATTAATAATACAAAGGTGCGAATATGTAGATACTGTTACGAATTTCCGAAGAACAGAGCCTGTAGCTCGCAATCGATTAGTTCGTCGCGGTCGAAGCTCTCGCTGTCGCGTATCGTCGCGGGGATGAGCGCAGGGTCGCGAACGCCCGCCGCGACGTCGAGGAAACGAGCCAGCTTGTTGTCGGTGTAGGCGGTCAAACAGTTCAAGGACGTAACGAGGCAGTTGACGCAATGCTCCAGATGTAATACGTATACGACGGTATTTCTCGATATAGCTAATCGAGTATTTGGCGTTTCGAAACGGAGAATTCGAAGATTATTTAGTCTGCCGAATCGAAGCGTCAATTGCCCGATGTATATCGGACGGCGCGTCTCTTCGCGCTCATCGGGTTGAAAATACAACGTGAGCGTGGATCGTAGATCGAGTAGCTCCTTCCACGTATCCGGTGTTAGCGAGATCTCTTTGCCGTGAGTATCTCCGAGAACGATTTCCACGAACGAAGGTCGACTGACGTTGATGCAGACTTCCAGATGTTTGTATCCCGTTTTTCGTTTCGACGCATCGCCCTCTAGTTAGACGCATCGCGCTCTAAGCCGCGCCGATAAGAAAACCGCGAATCGTCCTTCGAAACCACACCCCCTCGCCCTCTTCCACCCTCTCGCCGACGACGGCGCGCGCGACACTCTCCCCGTCCCACGCCTCCTCGCCTAACGTACCCCGCCTCTCCTACCGCCGTGCCGTCTCCTCACCTCCGAGATATCATTCTATCTTACTTTTTATATACCCGTCTCTTTTACTCTTACAGCGTTTCTTAAGAGCGAAGTGAGCTAGAAGCGGCCTATCTTTCCTACTACTAATAATAATTCCTTTATTAAACTTTATAGAAAAAAATGAAACAGGATTTTTTTCAGTTTGATGTACCTTCATACTTTAAGTGTGTCAAAAATAATCGGATATCTTGTATAATATGTTGTATAATAAGCGATTAATCCGAGTTGATTAATCTATTTATTCGAAAATACTATAAAATTCTCCATAATATGAACAATCTTTAATAAAAATGTTATTATTATTAATTATCTCGTAAAAATAAATATTCAGCTATTTAGATATATTATAACACATTTTCGATTTTTTTATATCACGTTGAAATTATAATTGGGCCGGACGTGCCATATTTACCTATACTGTGTCAAGTAATATGTTCTTTTTTTTATTTTGATAAGTTTTTTTCTGCAGCATGTACAGCTGCAGCATCCTCAAAAGAGAGAAAAGAAAGAATAAAAACAAATATTATTTTTATATACAAATTAGAACAACGCTACGTACGCGCTTTTATTATAATAAACAATTTAATAAATAATTATAAAATCCAAATATAATCTAAATGTTATCATCATTATCAAAACTTTGTTTTGGGGAAAAAATTTTCTAACAAGCAAGTGATAACTGTGAACAAAATAAATCCTTCGTTATCTCATATTTTTGAGAGAAAGAGATAGAATGAGGAAGAAAAGGATAGTGCAATCGCTCACTTTCACTTTTCAAAATTCCTCTATTTTATAACTTATCTATACAAGCTATGCAGAGCTTACGCTACGTTGTCTGCTTTTTATTGTTTGTATATAGAAATAATGGAAATAAAATATAAATGCGAGTTGTTATAGAAAACAAGAAAAAGCAGAAAACGCGGCGCGAGCCTACAGAACATAGAAAAATGTGGAATTTTGGAAAATGAGCGGTTGCAGCATCCCGGTCCCTTTTCAGTTTCTTTGTGACAAGTACAATTATTTGTTTAATTTGTGCTAATTAAATTAATGCCATCATTTAAATTTGAAATTTGTTCTATTATTCCATTATTTAGATTAAATTAATGCCATCATTTAAATTTAAAATTTATTCTTATAGCTCATAAATATAATATTTATTTACATAGAAAATCACGTATTATTTTGTAATATTTATTGATAAATTTGACAAGGAAAAAACATTGCCAGCAAAAATAAAAATTTTTACGTGTATTGATAAAACCGTAATAAACATTTATGCAAAACTTGATTTAAATCCACTTATTCGATTATAAATTACTTTATTACAAATTATAGCAAAATATTCATGGTAACAAAACTTCTTTATTTTTTCTTTATTTTACTCGTATCTTTTTGTTTCTTGCAATTAATATCAGGAGATATACATGATCAAAGTTTTTGTTATAAATTAAAATAAATATTAATTACAACTTCTTCTTTTATAAAGTCAAATATATATATATATATATATATATATATATATATATATATATATATTATTTTTAATTTTATAATTCTTTTTTAATCTAGATCTATTTATTCAATTTTCCAAACAATAATATAAAAATAAGAAATATATATACATATATATATTTTTCTTAATTTTGATCTTTTTTTTACTAATGTACAGCTGAAGCATTCTCAAAAGAGAGAGAGAAGAAAAAGAGCAAAAATGAATATTATTTTTACAGACATACTAGAACAACAGGCGCGCTTTTTATTATGATAAATAATAATAATTTTAATAAATAACTATAAAATCTAAATGTAATCTAAATATGATCATCGTCATCATTATCAAAATTTTGTTTTGCAAATATTTTCTAATGAGCAATTGGTAACTCTGAACAAAATAAATCCTTTTCTATTGACATTTTTGACAGAAAGAGATAGATAGAGGAGTTGAGAGGTGCTGCAACCACTCGCTTTCATCAACTACCAAGATATAGTAAAGCAATAGAGTAAAAATACGAATATAAATATATTTAATAAGCACACTGCTCTACTATTATTAGAATGCAGTGATATATATATGTAGTTTTGTCCTAGCTGCATTCGGAATAAAAATATAATAATCGAAACGAAATCGTACTTTATATATATTTGTTAAATAAAAAAACTGTGTTTA
>NW_026098888.1:0-3715 GCF_021464435.1 Cataglyphis hispanica | reverse complement strand
ATATAAAAATATGAACACATGACCAAATGGCATTTCTCTATACATAGAAGAATAAACGTTATAATGTAAGCAATATTCAATTTGTGTTCAAGTGCAATAAAGACACACATGTATATTTTACTATCATACGCTTAGATATGTTTGGATATATATGCCAGACGATAAAGCACTAAATATATATTGAAATATTCTTATTTGAATATATGGAACACAATGGAAAAATTGTGTTTTCTATTATGCATGTTTAATTTAATTTAATACTGTCGGTAATAGCGGAACTACAAATGCCGGTATTATCGGCAATTTAATTAGGTTTAGATGAGGGCGCTAACCCATCGGAGTTTGCCTATCGCTTAAGGATCCCCTTAAACTCTTCAATTAGATAGTCCAAAATAATTCTTGGTTAACCATCCAACTAAAAATCTTATTTATTCTCGGAATCCTATCGATCGTCAATAATTTAGAATTATTATTAAGATTAAATTATCATTATTACGTTTCTATTCTACTTCCCATACTTCCGAAACTTTCAGTTACTCAGGGTCGTTCGCGTTTTGCGGAGCTACCCGTGACTCTCTTATTATCTCTCTCTTATTATTCAGTTACTCAGGGTCGTTCGCGTTTTACGGAGCTACCCGTGACTCTCTCATAATCTCTCTCTCTCTTATTCAGTTACCCAGGGTCATTCGCGTTTTGCGGAGCTACCCGTGACTCTCTCATTATCTCTCTCCTTCTTATTCAGTTACCTAGGGTCGTTCGCGTTTTGCGGAGCTACCCGTGACTCTCTCATTATCTCTCTCTCTCTTATTATTCAGTTACCCAGGGTCGTTCGCGTTTTGCGGAGCTACCCGTGACTCTCTCACTCTCTCACTCTCCCTCTCTATCAACTATCAAGTTCGTTGCAAACACCAAGAATTATTTCGGATTTCTTTATATCGCCAAACCATTTTTTTAATTTTTTATTTATTATTATATCCTCCCTCAGTGGAAGGAGTAAATCGGAAACGTTCCTCCCGTGCGTCGGTGTAGCGTGCGCGTAACCGTCGAAATAGACGGCTTAGGAAGAGGTTGGCTCGGGCTCAGGCGGAAACTAACACCTTAAGCGATATTAACGTTAATATAAATATTAATGTATCCACTCCTCGCTCCCCTGCCCCAGCTACTTCTTCTCCACCCCTCTCTACCCCTTTAAGATCGGAGTCGCCTACCCCCTCGATTATTATCCTGAGTGACTCCCTCTATTCTTCCCCTCATCGCCCCTCTTACCAGGAAGACCCCCTCGAACTACGGGATACCGACAACGAAGCGGAGGGAGTATCCTCAGAGACCGAAGACTCGTCTCGGTCCGAACGGGAACCGTCACCCCACAAAGCTTTTCCGAGGACCAATTCCGCCACCGGATATTGGGCCAGTTCCCCCCTATTTACGACCCACTTCCGGACGACGCCATCTGCATAGGGCCCGGCCCGGTGGACCTCGAGGAGTTGCGGACGGCATTAACAGAGGGCCTGCCCGATAGCATAATCCCGTGGTTCGTCCCGGGGTATAAACATCCTGTCGCTGTTCCCATTGAAATCCTGTGGAGGCAATTCCCCCCTTCTACATGCATTCTAGAGGAAATCCCGTAACACACACACACACACACACACACACACACACACACACACACACACACACACACACACACACATAACACACTAAGCGCATAAATAAAAAAATGTTGAAAAACAATGTATATTAAGTAGTAAGCTAAGGACAATGTTTATTTAGATAATACCAATAATTTGTTCTTGTGTTCTCATTTTTATTTTTATTATAAAATAAATGTGAAAATTTGATATATAAATAATTTTCTTGTTAACCCGTTCCCTATCTCATATCCAGAGATCGCACAAGGTCCCGTCCCGGGTAATAAGGATTTAGTTCCTTTACCGAAAAGGGGGCCACCGAACGAACGGCCTACTGACCGAGTAAAAGCGACCCTTCCGGTCGTTGACCTGTCTCAGGCCCCGGTCAATTCGTTCACCTCCGAGACACTCGTTGTCTAGCGTTTGTCTAGCGGAGTTAAATAGGTTACGCCCTCCCGCTGACCCTGACTCTAAAGGGTCTGGACGTAACATTTGTGATAAGACATCTATTATAGATTGCGAATTAGTAGCTTATGCTGTGGATGAACTTTTGTGTGAAACTTCGAAACGAGGTGATGTATGGTAATATAAATAAATGTGTTAAAAGAAAATGAAAAAAAACGATTATCTATTTTTTTCGCTTCCCTTTCTTACATATAAGATAGATAATACCGCTAATAGATATAAACGCGGCGCGACTGGTGGAGGAGGAATAGCGCGAGGCGTTCGTAAGACGGTGCATTAGAGAGAGACAGCGTGAGACGTTCGTAAGGCGATGCGTTAGAGAGGGATAGCGCGAGGCGTTCGTAAAGCGATGCGTTAGAAAAGGAAAGCGCGAGGCGTTCGTAAGGCGGTGAGTTAGAGAGGGACAAGGCTAATAGTTGCATGCATGTGAAAAATTATATTAATATTAAAAAAGACATATCCTTCTTTCCTTTTCTCGTCTTTTGTTTATACCTGCGCCAATAAACGGTTATTCCTAGAAAAAAATTCTCAACGTTCAGACCGCACGTGTAATATACGCTATTTGTTTATAATGTTTATAAAGCAGCCGGACATCGGCGCTCGCCTTTTTGCACCGGTTTAAACATGTCCCACGATAAGCGTCTCTTCGGCTCTTCTTAGAAAAAAATTCATCCCTTCATTCCGCATGTGTAATAGATGCTATTTGTTTACATTAAATATAGCAGCCGGACATCGGCACTCGTCTTTGAAATATGTCCGCTCCCGCGATAAGCGTCCCCTGCCCGCGCGACGTCATATCCCCCGCGTCCACAAGATCCCCGCGCGGCTTTCCCTCAATCCGCAACCCCCTCAGAGGACGTTAGAATCGGCCTAGTATTCCTACTCAGTCGGATAACGAAGACGTATAACTTTTTTCTTTCGCTACCAATTTATCATATGTACAGCCAGGTAAACTATCGTATACGCGAAGTTTGGTGCCGTCAAAGAAAATACCTAGTGATTACTACTGTGCGCGAAAGTTATGTGTGAACGTGCGAGCGAGCGTGCTCCGAAAAGACAAGCACAAAATGAGACGGCCGACGGACAAACGCATTCGCGAGTATCGAGACGCGCCTGATTCTAAGACAAATAGAATATGTATACTTTTTACAATATTAATTATACGTGTCATACGACTGTAATTCGCACTCGGCGGATGAACAGCGATAAATCGTCTGTCTCGGAATAACTCCGGTAGTCACACACGGCACTGAAATATACGACTATTTCTTAAAACGAGATCGAGTTTCTATTATCACCTGAACAGCGTACACGCGTCGATTACTCTGAGAGGAATGCGCCGAGCTCGGTTGTCGGCTTACTTTTATACGGTCGTCGCCTTCTCGAAGGATCCAGAAGGTTCCCGAAATTTGCTCACTTCCGCCGACAATTTTTATGCGACTTGTTTGTCACAATTTCATTTTAGATCCTTTGAGAAGGGCGACGGTGTTTGTTGTTGCCGCGCGTTTTCGCTCGGTCGCAGAAACGCTGCCTCGCATCGCGCGCGCGGCGATGACGCGGTCGCGCGGCAACAACATGCGAGTTTGAGATTGCTGCAATCTCGAACAACTATAATTTCCTCC
>NW_026098887.1:0-3781 GCF_021464435.1 Cataglyphis hispanica | reverse complement strand
AGAATTTGAGGATGGAATACAAGTAGTACCTAATAATTGGGTACAAAAAGATATCAACAAATGTTGGTATCCCAATTATAAAACAGATCAACAGATATCATTAAAGCAATAAAAGAAACGACAAACGCGTCAAGATAATTGGTTGATGTATCCAATTAAAGAGTATTTGGTATATATGGTAAGTGAACGTATCACAAGGATTCTTAACTTGCTGTCTATGTGTAGTTTGCAAACAATTACGAAAACATATTGTTTATAAAGATTATTATAGATATGTTATATTTTTATAGACTCCTACAGTCAAGCAATAAACTAAAAAGCAGAAATGAATTCCGATATTAATACCGATACTGACGACAAAGCACAAAGAAAAATCAGAGCCAGAAAACAGATTGATATTGATGATGATGAAAGCGATGATGATCATGATAGTGATCCTCTCCGCCTACCATCATATCCGAAAGCACCTATAGTTGTTTATACGAGTAAGTAATATTAAAATTGTTTTTATTACGCGTGTATTTTGAAATATTCGTATACGTTTGAGGTCATTGAATATTCATTGGAAAAGTCTGAAAAATAAAAACATTTAAATCTGGCTTTATAGTCGAGCAGTGACATATTTAAAGAATATTTAGAATTCTGATAAACCGTTAATAATATCACGATATTAATATCGTCTTTTATATTTTAAATAATCTTCTGTATTATAAGATTTTTATAAATATATGTATGTACACTCATATATACAATTTTATATACTTTTTCAGATACGTACACAGGAGATGCACGCAACATACCCAAAAAGGAGCTAAAGAATATATTAAAATTAAGTAGGCCAATTCAATATAGTATATTTTCAGTCAAGATGTCAATTAGCAATTCTTTAACTGACTATTTTTTATTTTAAATAATCTGTATTGTAAATTTTTTTAAATATATGTATATACACTGCTAATACAATTATTCCCGTGTTCCGATATTACTGCCAACACTGAAAATCTATAGGTCACGTTACGTGAACTATAGATTTCCAGTACTGGCAGTAATATCGGAACACGGCCTTTATATACTCTTTTAGATATATACAAAGGAGATATCCAAGGATCTCCCATCTCCCATAGAGAGATACCCAAAAGAGATAACCATACACAAAAAGGAAATGAAGAATATATTACAATTGAAAGTAAGTAGAACATAATTCGATATTATATATTTTCAGACAAAATGTCAATTAGCAATTTTTTTTTAGCTTAAATTAGTTTTAGATGATTAATGAACGCAATTCTGTTTAAGACAAAAATATTTTACTTTTTTTAAATTTAGTAAATATAAAAGTTTATATCGAAAAATATATTTTTTTATCTTGAATGCTAATATTTTCTAAAATGTCAATGGAAATGAAACACTTGTTTACTGTCCATTTAACCGAGAATAGTAGTTCAAAAATTATGCTTTACCGAAAACGAGTCACAATGTAGCTTTATTTATATTATATATATTTGTGTTATTTTCAGATTATCTTCATCGTATGGATAGAACGTTAGCAGATATAAAATTTGACATAAATCATCTCATTGAGCAATATCAACTTATATTGACTAAAATGAATTCAAATAATGGTTCCAATTTGACGCGAGAATGTCATAGCCTTTTGCTAAGTGATGAATTAAGCAAATTGTCTTTCCCTCTGAAAATTGTAGAAGAACTAGAATATTTACAATGCATGCTTTTTTCAAATGAAGAAGGATTAAAAGAGCGTATGGTGAGTTATGTAAAGTAACATATATACAAATATACTAGCATTCATTTGCTAACATACTAATATACATTTGTTTTATGTATGCTTTTAAAATATTTCAGTTCAGCATATTGGCAGCTATTGGTGGAAGTACTTACGAAGAAATGGTTAAAAGAATGCTTATATATATTTTTACGAATTAAATAGCTAGTTTGTACAGTTGGGTGGGAGGAAAGGGAAAACAAAAACTTCATCATTTAGAGATAATGAAATTAATGTTTAGTAAGTAAAAATAGTTTTTATTAAACACATCTTTTGAATATTAAAATACCACTGCATGTTAAAATTTCTACATAAACAAATCAGTTTATTTATTCAACAATTCTAATAATTAAATTTTTTAAAAACATTTTTTTCGCTTACTGTAATGTTATGATATCTCGAAGACATGAAAAAGCATTTCTATTACATAGTATGAAAATACAGAAAATAAAACATTAATAAACTGTTTCTTGTAGAAGTTGTCAGGAAGACATTCCCTAATGTCACAGAGAAAGATTTTGAAACAAAATGTAAAGATTGGTTTCGACACGCGAAACACAGATTCGAGAATGAAAAACGGCGGCAAAGTAATTCGACGCAGGTAAGAATTTATGTTAAATATATTTGCTAATAAATAGCTATCTGTCACTGTTTCATATATCTTTATAATTATGTGTACAGGGTATTTCAAAGATATTGCGCACTTTCTCTGTCGACAGACATTAAACTCCAAACTAAAAAGAATGTGGTGTGTTTCATTGTTTCAGCAATAACCAGTTGCCAAAAGCATAATTTTTACATCGAAGCAACAATTATTATACGCAATTGCTGAACGCTCATGTGACACCGACGAATATTCGTATAACGCCTGTGCATCCGATCAACCGCAGCCGTACATATTAGACTATCCTAACATAAAATTTTAATTGCCCACATATCTGCCATCATCGTCCGGGGTTATGGAAAAGTTTCATCCGCTGAAGGAAGACTTTGCTATGCTTTATGTAGCGCTCGAGGAAGAGCTGAATGTGCAGACGTACAACCACGACAAGATCGTGTCGTTCGTTGACTTAGCATGGGACGCGATCATAAGAGAAAATGTGACTGCAACCGCTCGTATAGTTTTATAGTGGACAATGAAAGTGAAAGTTGTCGAAACGAAGGCAATAACAGCAATTTTTATATTTGTAAACCATTTTTATTACAAATTATATTTAGTTAGTTTTTTCAAGTCTTTTAGTTAAATTGAGTCGAAATATTAAAGATCAAAATATATAAAAAGATATAGAGTGTTTTACTTAATAATATAAATGAAGACGTGCGGATATATCAAAGAAAAGTAAATGCGCGTTATATAATGAGATGATAGCATGGTTAAGTTATTAGAACTCAAAATGGTTACTTCTTCCAGCGCTGTGGAGTATTCGATATAAAATTTAAAAAAATCACTAATGGATTTTGAAAACGTTAAAGTGCGCTCAAAATCTGGTCAAATGTCTGTGAAAATGGAATGCTGAATGTGTCACAAAATTATATTTTTTTAGACACTTATTTAGTATGTAAATGAATTTGTATGCACGTGTGTATAATTCGTGTAAATTTTGTATAGATTTCATCGGAAACCATAGAAATGAGATTGCTATTTGCTCATATAGTCATCATATACACGTTGAAATATCTCTGAACTTTTCCAAGGATTCTAAACAAAAATTATTCTAGATTAATTGGATTTCATGTGAATAATTACGCTATAATATTCTTAATCAATGGACTAAATTATATTTACGAATCACTAACAATATTTACTGCTTTGCTTGCGTATATTGTCTACAAGAGACACAGTTTATATAATCTTGTATTATTCCAAATTTCGCAGAAAAATGAACGATATAATTTTTGATGTGTAAAAGTTTAAATATAAAATGGATGCGTGTCGCAGCTGCCAGATATAGGTGAGAGAATAGAAAAGTTGAATAATTCAATCTAATTCTGCTATCT
>NW_026098886.1:0-3814 GCF_021464435.1 Cataglyphis hispanica | reverse complement strand
AGTGACGTATCTATTAAAAGATTCGCGAAACGAACCGATCGCCAGAGGATTCTACGAACACGAGTTGCTTCGCGTCTCCGATGTATATTTCGTAGAGAAGGTGCTGCGTCGAAGGGGCGACGAGGTTTACGTGAAATTGTTGGGGATGGATGAAACGCACAATTCCTGGATGAACAAAGCAGCCATATTACGATAAAATGTATTTATTAATAAAATAATTGTATTTATTATACATTATATATTTATTACATAATTTAATAAAATTCTATGAACTAAAAAAATAAAAATTATTACAGCGGTATTTTATAATGGTCCTACGGTAGAGTAGACGTCGTTCCGGGTACGACGTACCGCTTGTCGTCGTACGGACTAAGCGCGATCTTTGACTCTGATCGTGTACACCTCGTGTAACTTTGATCTTAAGCACGACTGCTCGCGCGTCATCTCGATATCTCGTTGCAAACAGCGCGCGTAATCGTCGAACGTTATCGTTCTCGCGACGACGGCGCTCTTCACGCCTTTGATCTTCTTCGTCTCGCTTCTACCGTCTACTCGCAGCGCGTACATTTTTGCTCTAAGTCCGACAAATTCCGTCATAATCGCGCCATTATTCTCGTCTTTCATTAAACCCGGTACTCTTTTATTAACAAGAGGCATATCGTACACATTGTTCGTCGCGTAATCGCTCGTGTCGAATCTATCGATATCGCGCTTCATATCCTCGTACACGTCTTCGCATTCGATGCGATAGATAAGACTGTCCGTGTCGGTGTACATTATTTCGCACTTATCTCGATACAACGATAACATATACTCGTAATGAAATTCGTACAAACGAATCTTTGATATATCGAGGATACACATACCTACGTAGATCAGTTTGTAAAATTTAACTTCCAGTTTGCGCAATTCTACAGCTATTAAATCTTCCGCGAAGACGCTCCTACTATGAAAGTTAGGTTTAGCGATCATCGCTTCCGCGCCGTATCGCATCGGGTCACTAATCGAACGTCCGAGTGATTACGCACGTTCTCCATAGTTTTACCGAACACGACGTTGTTCATTAATTTGTACAGATTTTTCTCGAACTCATTTTTAGCGTTAATCCGCAATCGCGTGTTCAGTTCGACGTATTCGCGCAACCACGAGGATTGCGCAAATTGTAATATTTTATGTATTTTCGTAATCCGTGTCTAACACATTGTTGCAAGTTATGTGCGTTACATAATGATGCTTATCGTACAACGTGGTGAGGAGTTTGTCCTGCCGTTTTTCGGGCGGCTTATCGCGCGTCGAGCAAAACGGCAAGTCAGCGTGAGAGTCGTGATGATTGGACGGATACGCAAGGTCGACTTCTAAAATATAACCGATAGGCGAATTCGACATCGCAGACATTAAATCGATATTTGAAACGTCCTCGACCCATCGAAAATTCTCGTAAGGCAACGATTGACACATCGCCCATCCGTATAAATTATTCACGTCGAAATACATAATATACGACGATATTTCCAAAGGATTATACGACTGGTATTTGTTATTACGCGCGCGTATCTATTGGAACATTGACTCAGCCCGCCGCGTATTCCACGTTCCATAAACATCACCCTATCGATGTCGGTTAAAAGCTCGAATCGAACGCCTGTGTACTTTAACATAGCGTCCCACGTATATCCGGGTAACGTGTTATTACACGTTATTATGCGCGGGATAAACCGTAACTCCTCATACACGCGTCGCGAAAATTTTCGAAGATATCAACTAATAAAAGAACGTCGGTTTTTCAATACAGATCGCTATATTCGCCAAGCGTTTGGATGCGAAATCGCTCCCAGACTTTTATCACTCGCTCGTAATCGCTACCAGATACGATATCGCCGGTCAACTGTAGAACGCCTCACCCGGTGGCAAACGAGTCTCAGCAACTTATCGATATCGTCGACGTACTCGTACGGAAATACACCTTTTCGCGTGAGAAGCTCAAAATCGGCGTCGACGAGATCGGAAAATTCCGACCGCGCAATCTTTAACTCGCTCTTATCGAGATAAGACGCCAATTTTTCGAGACTAAGAAATTTAAAAGAATCCACGAAACGCAACTTCACGCATCTTCCGCGCGCGAACCATCCTCCCTCGTCCGACGCTTCGTCGACGCTCTTCACGAAAGAGACGTACGTTTCTTTCGTTAGCGGTAATAGCTCGACGCTTCCGGGAAAAGCGTTAGCCACGTCTCTAATGATAAAATGCGCGTCGTAGCCCGATAAATTGTGAAAGAATATAGGAATAACGTAAGTCTCCTTATAATTTAGATTGCAACTAAAATGCGCGGGACCTCTGTACCGCCCGGTCAAATGACAGTGATCGCGGACGCGAATGTCCTCCGACTCGAACGGTCTTTCACACACGTGACAGTTCGTCGCATCGCGGAATCTCTCCCGTTCGTCCGCCGTAAGAGGCGTCATAGGCGCGATAGCGTTCAGAATGTCTCTCGCGCGAAGCGCTAGATCTCGCAGTTCCAGAACAAACCACGATACGCAGTTCTCGCCGCGATGCGATCTGTACATCGATCTAATGTCGTCGAACGTGCATCGCGCGTAATATTCCACGCTGTGAGCCTTATGACGTTGAACGATGAACGTATTCGGCGTTCTTCTCTTCTCCTTCCTCTCCAGCGCGCATTCCAATTCAGCGTACACCACGAACGGAACTCGCTCCTTTCTCTCGTAATTAAAATTTAACCATTTGTTCTCTTCGGTCGGAAGAACGATAGCGCACTCATTCATTCTCTCGCAATTCTCGCTACGATCCGATAACTTATCGCTCGTCCGAAAATAGTGCATGCATCTGCGAAATATTTATTATACAGTATATTCATTATATAGTGCATTATTAACAAACTTTTTTAGTACTCACCGATCGCATATATGCGTTTTATGTCGCTGAGCGCTCAATTGCGAACTGACGAAACGGGACAGATTCTTAATCCACGCGAAGTGTGTCGCGTTACTTCGTCGCGTCGTGTCGCTAAGATACAACAAATTAAAACTTTTCTCATCCTTTTTATTCTTTTTATCACGAATGGTATATACGTTAATAGATATATCGTTGAGACGCTCGAACCTGGCAATTCCGTTCAAATTCATAGGAAATTCGACATCTTCCAGATTCAATACCGCTGTATAGTAAGGGTACCGCGAACTTCTCTCCGCGTGCTTTTCGACCGGGTATAGAACGGCGACTACCGCCCATGCGAAACACACATCGTCCGTAGATCGCACGCTAATCACAGCTTTTTTTAACTTAATCTCTCGCGGAATTTCGACGTAACATCCGGCGCGCATAGGATTATATCTGTTCACGTTCACCGTTAGATTCAATATTCGCGATAACGCCCATCCGCTATCACGCTCTTGAAACTCTTCCAACGACGCTAAAATCACATCGACTATGCGCTTCCCGTACCACTCTCGCAAATCGGTCGTAGGCAGAAGCGGATGATTCTTCGTGACGATAGTCTTAACAGCGATCTTGTCGCTCGAGATGAACTCACCATTGAACGCGGTATTGACTGACGCTGTCGTATCTGCCCATAACATCGCGTACTCGATCGAGCACCGTGTCTCTAGCATCCTCGAGAAACCGCAATGTTTCGATATAATCGAGATTGATAACGGTGCCAGTTAAAACGCGCTTAGCGAAAGCCGTTTCGATCTCAGACCACGAGAATTCCTCGCGCCTCTCGCCGCCACCCGAGCGCTCGAAACGTCTACGCAGATCGTCTCTCGCGCCCATCAATCGAACGATTCGAGCGATC
>NW_026098885.1:0-3824 GCF_021464435.1 Cataglyphis hispanica | reverse complement strand
ATCAACAAAAACACAGGGAATCGAGAAATGGTTACACACCGGGAGGGGTGAAAGGTGTTCCGCGCGTGCCGTGACGAAACCTTAAAACTCGCGAGAATTGCAATTGGGTGCCAGATACGGTCTTTCATGTAACAATTTTCGTCAAATACGTGAGATAAGCACGAAAAAGATGCGAAGAAAGAATCTGATTTCGTCGCGGGCGGGCTAGCTCACCTAACGGTTGAAGGGCAGGGCGGATGTTGAACGCACACGATATAGAAGCAAGAGGCGACACAGAGCGACAAATACGCGTAAAAGAAATTAAATTCATCGAGCGTAACAAAGAGATAACAACTTTATTAATTTAGAGGTGTGTCCGAATGATAACAACGATAAGCGGTGATATGCTCAGTGTTAATTAAGTTCGCGGAACCGAGTCTGGATATTAAAAACGACTTAGCGCCACCAAAAATCAGACGCCGTTAAATTAGAGCCGATTGGGCCTGTGCCCGAGCGCAATTATACCGAGTCGATTATCGGACTCCTCGCAGATCGATAATATTTCGCTCGCTATTCTACCATGCCATATGATTACCACATGCATCCAGTGCATCCTTAGCATGCAACGCTCAAAACGATACTCCGTACATTCCGCGAAATCACTACCTCAATCATTCATTCTAACGCATACGATTCGACAAAGAAAATAATAAACCGAATATTCACACGAAACGCCCTCACGCTTGACGGTTAACAACAGAAATACCTAATCGCGAGACACACTCACACTCGGCGACCTCATACATACACGACTTAGTCGCTAGACGGTGAGAAATTACGCGCTAATATATTAATATATTACGCAGAGTCTCGGTCCACGATCTCCAGAGAGATGATATACAACGCGCAATATTCCTAGAGTCCAATACTCGAGACATTTCGGGGTTCGGATCGCTTGCCGACGGGGCCGTATCGCTAATACAATTACGCTACCATGACGCGATAATCGCTAAATTTCCGAGCGGAACTCGAACGCGAACACAGCACTAAAGTACGGCCATGACGGCAGAACGACGCGATCCCGATATCGCGAACATGCGTGGCTAACACGTAGCGGGATAACCTCACCGGCACGATGCTCTCCTCTCGGAAGTCCGGAGGTTCGGCAGCTCCTCCTCGTTCGGTCTCGAAACTCCGCCACTTTGCTTTACCCATAGCGGAAACTCTCCTCGCTCGTACTCGTTCGCCCGCCCTACGATTCCTGATTTGTAATCGTCCGCATGTCAGTCTCTCGCTCACGCTCGCGCCAGTCTGACCCGGGAGCACCGCGATCTAGAATCGATAACGCCGGCCCAGCTGGGAATACGCAACCGGGGTGCGTGTTATCACGGCCAATCACGCGATAACACGCAAGGCAGTCGTCTGGCGGCACGCTCATAATCGTACTGGGGGCGCGCGCACCCCCGAGATCGCGATCAATATTTTTCCCTTCGGAGAGGGCCTTGGCGGATTCCGTCGGGATCTCCGAAGCGAGGAACGCAACGGTGTCCCTCGCCGACCTCCTCTTTTTCTCGCCTCGCGGCGATGGAGCTCCGTCGGGATCCTTCGGGGCACGTCTCCGCACGGTCCTGCGTCGAGGCGCGAGGATCCTCCTCATCCTCTCGCGCTTCTCTCCACGCTACCGAATTCGGTGGTTGATAATTCCTTTACTTTTTTCTTTCGTCCTCCCGAAGTTCGTCTTCCGAGTTGTTGTGATCGTTGTTTTTGATGCGGCCGTTTTCACGCTTCTCCGGTAAGGCTCCCGTGTTGTATCGAAATAAGGAAATAATAATACAATTAAAAAGATGAAATAAGTCCGACAAATAACGCCCCTCTAGAGATTTCGGTACGGCTCTAATGTTTTGAGACTGGCGCGGATGCATTTTCCGCGCTCAGCGATCGGAGAGAGATCCGGTGGACGTGCGAGAAGGCAACGTCACAATATATATATACAGGGTGTCCGATAATTCGCGGATTATCCTTTAAGGGAAGGTAGAGGGTGTTATTCTGAATAGAAAAGTTTTGTACCATTTTGTGATTTTCTCAATATTTAAGAAAATATTAATTTTAAAAAATCAGCCAACAAAGTGTCGAGTATCAATTGACAGTGCCTCCCACTGTCAATTGATACTCGATCCGCGGCGAAGCAATGGGAGGAGCAGTTTGCGAGCATGCTTCGCTATGGCAACCGAAAAAAATACACAAATAATGAAAAGATCACATACATAAAACGGAACATGCATTATGTGTGTATTTTTTTCTGCTCCTCCCATTGCTTCGCCGCGGATCGAGTATCAATTGACAATGGGAGGCATCTTCGCGCCGCGAGCTTTTCGCGGTACTTCGTTGGCTGATCTTTTAAAATTAATATTTTCTTAAATATTGAGAAAATCACAAAATGATACAGGACTTTTCTATTCAGAATAACACCCTCTACCTTCCCTTAAAGGGTAATCCGCGAATTATCGGACACCCTGTATATATATATATATATATATATATATATATATATATATATATATATATAATTAGCTAACGAAGTGCCGCGAAAGCTCGCGGCGCGAAGGTGCCTCCCACTGTCAATTGATACTCGATCCGCGGCGAAGCAATGGGAGGAGCAGTTTGCGAGCATGCTTCGCTATGGCAACCGAAAAAAATACACACATAATGCGCGCTCCGTTTTATGTATGTGATCTTTTCATTATGTGTGTAATTTTTTTGGTTGCCATAGCGAAGCACGCTCGCAAACCGCTCCTCCCATTGCTTCGCCGCGGACCTAGTATCAATTGACAGTGGAGGCATCTTGCGCCGCGAGCTTTCACGGCACTTCGTTGGCTGATCTTTAAAATTAATATTTTCTTAAATATTGAGAAAATCACAAAATGGTACAGGACTTTTCTATTTAGAATAACACCCTCTACCTTCCCTTAAAGGGTAATCCACGAATTATCGGACACCCTGTATATATATATATATATATATATATATATATATATATATATATATATATATATTATGTATATATATATATATATATATACTGCTGTAATTTTAAAGCATATTAATATGTTTGTGTAACTATATTAGTGTAGTCTTTATAATATAATATTTCTTATATAGTTGTAAGATAACATTCTCCACGTATAAGTGACTAGATAACTCATTTCAATTTCCTTTTTTATTATTCTAATTAATGTTAGTGATAAAGATTAGTGGCTAATGATTATTATTTAGATTTATTAATAACTGACACTAGTAATTATAATATGGTAGTGTTCCGTTAAAGTATTAAGTAATTAGTTCAGTATAGTTAATAGATGCTGCTGAATAATGATAAGCAGATGACATGCGATTAGAGTAGTGCGTTAGGGTATTATTAAGATTCTAACAGAGAGATTAATAATTTTTTGGGAGTTGACATCAAAAATTACAAGCACGATCCCGTTAGGGTATTGTTCTCTAAAAGTAATAATAAATCGAATGTATGAAATAAAGCATTTATCGCATCGTAAAATTGAGCGTGTATAAACTATTTTACTCTGACAATTTTGACAAAATTTACAAGTATCTACTGGGTGACATAATCCATCTATATAATGAATATAAAATAAATTGATAAAACAAAGGAAAATAAAATAATTTATAGTAAGTAGTTGATAACTGTTCATAGTAAAATTGAAAGAATAGAGCTATTATCCACCTTAAGATAACCCAGGACTTTAGCACAATAAACAAAGCACAGAGGATGGTGTGCGGTCAAAGAGGGATGATGCTTTTTGTTCTGGAATAATAATTCGTTGGCGATG
>NW_026098884.1:0-3834 GCF_021464435.1 Cataglyphis hispanica | reverse complement strand
GACGAGATCCGTAGCCGGATGCGCGCACACGTCGAAGCGCACCCGGAAGAATTCGGGGAAACCCGCGGTCCGCAACCGACACCACGAATCGAGGTGCACCCACCGAGCACCCCCACCGACCGCACACCGGACAACCCAATCCTCAACCAACTGAGGAAATGGGGACGGCCATTTGACGGCCGCGATCCCGTGGAGTTCCTCGAGAGGACCGCCGACCTCCGAGAAGAGTACGGGTTCTCCGGCGAGCAATTATTGAGGAGGCTATCGGAGCTCTTACACGGCGACCCCTTGGCATGGGCCCGCAATAACCGACGCGATTGGGAGACCTGGGCGGATTTCTGTCGGGCCTTCCGCCGCCGATACCTCCCGCCGCGCTACCAGGAGGACTTGGAGCGGCAGATCGCCGATAGGCGACAGCGCGAGGGCGAGAAATTCGCGCCATACGCCGACGCGATGATGACGATGATGCGTCGCGCCGGGAGGTTCACACGCGAACAGCGGCTCACGCGGATATACGCAAACATGCGACCCGAATACAAGGGGTACGCGAAACGCCGCGATATTCAGCGATCTGCTCGAGGAGGCCGCCGAGTTTGAGGGCATCTTGCAGGAAGCCCGCGAGCTCCGAAAAACTGAAAGGCGTCGCGATCTCACCCGCCGTTGCCACCACGTACAGCCGGGAGGAATGCTGTTGGCGATGCAAGCAAAGGGGGCACACCCGGTTCGATTGCAAACGCCCCCCTCGACGGTTCTGCTCGCAATGCGGGAAGGACGGAGTCCTCACCAAGGACTGCCACCCGCCGCCGGGAAACGCCAACCGCACCGGGAACATTACGGCCGACTCCCGGGCGACCAGCACGGCGTAAAATACACGCCAAGGCCGCACCTGACCGTCACGGTCCACGGGCTCCCCATCCACGCACTTCTGGACTCTGGCTCCGAACTATCCTTCATAAACGCCGAGACGGTCGAGAAGATGCAGCAGCGGGGGTTCGAGACCACCCTTGCCGAAAGCCAGATTCAGATGGCCGACGGCACGCATGCCGCGACACAAGGCCACATCCGAGCGCCCTTCCGCCTGCAAGGGCGCACGTACACACACACGTTTATCATCCTGCCGTCCCTCCGAGAGGCTATGCTCATCGGAGTGGATTTATGGAGCCGACTAGGGCTAAACATCGCCCCGCCATGACGACCGCATCGCCAGCGACGATATCCGACCTGCGGGATGACCAGCGGCCTGGCCACTCGCACCACCAAGGAGGACGAACGCTTACGCAAGTTCCTGGGAAGCGAATTACCCAAATTCCAGGCCGTCACCGGACCAACACCGGTGGCCGAACACCAGATTCGCCTGAAAAACCAAGTGCCGATTAAACAACGGTATCGACCGCGCAACCCCGCCATGCAGGCCAATATCGACGCCGAAGTGGAGGAGATGGAAAGAGCCGGAGTTATCGAACCATCCAGAAGTGCGTGGAGCTCACCCATAGTGGTCGTCCGGAAGAAGGACAGGAAGCACCGCTTTTACATCGACTTCCGAAAGGTCAACGAAGTCACCGAGAAGGACGCCTACCCGTTACCACAAGTCACGGCCACGCTGGACAAGCTAAGGGGGGCCCGATATCTCACCACTCTAGACCTCAAAAACGGTTATTGGCAGGTGCCACTCGCACCCGAGAGTCGACCGATCACCGCGTTTACCGTACCGGGGAAGGGGTTGATGCAATTCCGGGTTATGCCCTTTGGCTTGCATTCCGCGCCCGCTACCTTCCAACGCCTGTTCGATTCCGTCATCGGCCCCGCGCTCGAGCCGAACGTATTCGTATATCTCGACGACATCATCGTCATCAGTCGAACATTCGAGCAGCACCTCGCACTGCTGGCCGAAGTTTTCCGCAGCCTCCGCGCCGCCCGACTCCGCCTGAACCCAGAAAAATGCTGCTTCTGCGTGGACCGGCTCAAATATTTAGGGCACGTCGTCGACCGCACCGGAATCCACACGGACCCGGAGAAGGTCAGCGCGGTAGCCGGGTGGGCGGAACCGCGTTCGAGCAAACAAATCCGACAATTCCTGGGTATTGCCTCCTGGTACCGGCGGTTTATCAAAGACTTTTCGACTCTCGCCGCGCCCCTCACGCGCCTAACAAAAAAGAATGCGCGCTGGACATGGGGGGAGGACGAGGCGACGGCCTTCCAACAGCTGAAGGACGCACTGACCACCGCGCCCGTGCTCGCGTGCCCAGACTTCAACCGCCGGTTCTTCCTGCAGACCGACGCGAGTACCAGCGGCCTTGGAGCCGTCCTGACACAATACTGCGAGGACGGGGAACGGGTGATCGCCTACGCGAGTCGCACACTGACCGGCGCCGAGAAGAACTATAGCGCGACAGAGCTCGAATGCCTCGCGGTCGTATGGGGCATCCGCCGGATGCGGAATTATCTAGAAGGCTACGTTTTCACCGTTATTACCGACCACCAGTCACTCCGTTGGCTCCAAAAATTGGAGACCCCGACCGGCCGCCTCGCCCGCTGGCTATTCGAACTCCAACAATTTGATTACGATATCAAATACTGCCGCGGCACTCTCAATCGCGTAGCCGATGCTCTCTCTCGGCAGCCGGAAGTAAGCGCGATCCAGACCATCCGCTGCCGCTGGTACACCCGGATCATGGAGGGTACGCGCCGCGAGCCCGCCGCCTATCCAGACTATCGAATCAGGGAGGGCGAGTTATACCGCCACGTGTTGCACACCTTGAATTTTAAAAACAACCCCACCGAAGACCAGTGCAAGGTGTGCATCCCGCGCGAAAGAAGGGCGGACATCCTGCGCCAGTTCCACGACGCGCCCACCGCCGGACACGGGGGTCGCCAAAACGATCGCCTGGATTGCCGAACGGTGCTACTGGCCCGGGATGTTCTGCGACATCGCCCGATACATCCGACAGTGCCCGGGTTGCCTCGCCCACAAGCCGCTGCAACAAAAACCGGCCGGAACGATGCACGCGACGAACATAAGCCGCCCCTGGGAGCATGTCACGATCGACCTCGTCGGCCCGCTGCCCAGATCCCGTCGCGGCCACACATGGCTCCTGGTCATGCAGGACCGCTACTCGAAGTGGGCCGAACTCGCGCCGCTCCGACAAGCCACCGCCAAGGCGGTAACCGGCGAGATCACCAACCGGGTGATCTTGCGACACGGCCGCCCCGACATCATCATTACCGACAACGGGACGCAATTTAAATCAGCGCTCCTGGCCGCCCGTCTCAAAGCGTTTAACATAGAGCATCGCACCGCGCCCGTACGCGCCCCGCATTGTAACCCGGTGGAGCGCACAAACCGGACGATCAAAACGATGATCGCCCAATACGTAGACCGCGACCACCGGGAATGGGACGAAGCGTTACCGGCACTCCAATTCGCATATAACACCGCCGTACACGACGCCACCGGGTACACGTCGGCGTTCGTGAACCACGGCCGCGAATTAACAACGTCCACCCCGGCCCTCCCCCGAAACCCAGAAACCCCGACGCCCGACGCCGTCCAACGCCGACTCCAGGAAGCCGAGGAGGTCATCCGGATAAATCTGGCCAGGAGCTTCCAGAGACAGGAGCGGTATTACAACCTTCGACGAAGGCAGTGGCGACCGCAAGTGGGCGATGCAGTCTGGAAACGGGAGCACCCCCTGTCAAATAAAGCGAACGCCTTCAACGCCAAGCTCGCGCTGAAATTCATCGGACCGCTGGAGGTACGTCGGATGATCTCGCCCGTAATCGCCGATCTCCGAAGTAAGAGCGGGAAATGGTACCGACATATACATATACAGGATC
>NW_026098883.1:0-3835 GCF_021464435.1 Cataglyphis hispanica | reverse complement strand
TGCTCGGTGAAAGTTCACGTATCGTATAAACGCGTTTGTCGTTACTATACGCACTTTGCGCCGGACGATACACGAGTACGCGATCATTGCCATCTGACCGGGCGGTACCGAGGTCCTGCGCATTCAAATTGCAATTTAAATTATAAGGATTCTTTTGACATTCCAATAGTTTTTCATAATTTATTCGGTTACGATTCACATTTTATTATCAAGGAAATAGCTACAGCGTTCGAAGGGATAATTGACGTATTACCGATAACAAAAGAAAAATATCTTTTACAAAAAATGTTAAACTTGCAGAAGAAAAAAATCATATCAAATTGCGTTTTATAGATTCATATAAATTTCTTTCAGCCAGCCTTGACAAATTGGCATCTTTTTTAAATAAAGACAAACTCAAAATCTTAAAATCGAAATTTTAAAATGTACAAGAAGACAATTTCAATTTATTAACACGGAAGAGCGTCTTTCCGTATGAATATATTGACAAGCGTCGACAGGCTGGAAAATATGTATTTCCCACCGCGCAATTCATTTCACAGTTCTTTGACCGGTGATACTATATCCGAGAGTGATTACGCGCACGCTGAGACTATCTGGAAGCGGTTCTCCGAACGCTAGGCGAATACAGCGATCTATATTTAAAAACAGATGTCTTGTTATTAGCAGATATTTTTGAAAATTTCCGCGAAAGTTGCATTAAAAGTTATGGCCTCGACCCCGCATATTACTTTACTCTCCCCGGTTACACGTGGGATACCATGTTGAAACATACAAGTATTACATTCGAATTACGTACTGATATTGACATGGTTATGTTTATCGAACGGGAGATACGCGGTTTGAGTCAATGTTCCGGCAGATACGCACATGCTAATAACAAGTATATGCAGTCGTACGATCCATTGAAATCCTCATCATATTTAATGTACTTTGATGTCAATAATTTGTACGGATGGGCAAAATGTCAACCATTGCCCTATGCCGATTTTCGATGAGTCGATGACATCTCTGATTTTAACATTAGCGCGATCGCTTCGGATTCGCCTACAGGTTATATCTTTGAAGTCGATCTGGAGTATCCGCAACATCTTCATAATGCGCACGCTGACCTACCGTTTTGCTCGACACGCGATACCTCCAGGTAAGCGGGAGGACAAGCTCCTCGCGACATTAAACGATGCGTGATACACTATCGCAACCTGCAGCAGTGTATGCGTCATGGTTTTTGCGTCACAAAAATACATCGCGTATTGCAATTTTCATAATCCGTATGGCTCTGCGATTACATCGAACTCAATACAAAATTTCGAACACTCGCGAAATAATCTCAAAAAAAGTTTGTACAAATTAATGAATAACGCGGTATTCGGTAAAAGTATGGAAAACGTGCGCAATCACGTTGATGTAAAATTATTAACAAAGGGACGGACGATATGCAGAGGCAATGATCGCAAAACCGAATTTCCATAGTAGAAGCGTGTTTTCTGAGAATCTGATCGTCGTTGAACTGCACAAACTTGCGGTAAAATTTAACAAATCAATTTACGTCGGTATGTGCATACTTGATATATCGAAAATGTGTTTGTACGAATTTCATCACAAACACATGTTACTGTTATATCGCGACAATTGTAAAGTCATGTACACCGATACCGTTAATTTAATTTATTACATTAAATGCGACGATATATATGAGAATATGAAACGCGATATCAATAGATTCGATACGAGCGATTATCCGGCTAACAACGCGTACAATATACCGCTTGTAAATAAAAAGTACCGGGTTTAATAAAAGACGAAAATAATGGTGTGATCATGACCGAATTCGTTGGACTTAGAGTAAAAATGTAGGCGTTGCGAGTAGATGATAAAAAGGTTAAAGGCGTCAAGAGTAATGTCGTTGCGCGTACTATAACTTTGATGATTACACGCGATGTTTGAACGAAGAGATTGAAATGACACAATTGTGTACTAGATCAAAATTGAATGAAGTATATACCATCCGCGAGACAAAAATTGCTCTAAGTTCGTACGATGACAAGCGATATATCGTACCCAAAATGACCGACACGTTACCATGGGGACATTACCTTATAAAATGTAATACAATGTAGCGTAATGTAACGTATCATAATGCATGTATGTATGTGTGTGTATGTATCAACTTATCAATAGGAAAACAAGAAATATATATCTACTTTTCTCTTTTATATTTTATATGCCATTTTACATATATCATATTATATTTTTATATATTTTAGATATTTTATATGTATTTCATATTTTGCATGTAAAAATAAATACAGTTTGTATTAATTAAACGACATTGTCCTTGTGTATCCAAGAATTGCGATTCATCGAATCCCAGACATTTCACGTAAACCTTGTCACTCTTCCTGCGCACTTTCTCCACGAGGTACACATCCGGATAATTTGCGCGACGCAACCTCGTACTCGTAGAATGCTCCAGCAATGGATTTTCCGCGATAGTCTTCGAGTAGATAGCTTACGGGATTAGTACGCTGCACTTTAACGATCTTAAACATCTCGGTGGTCCAATTCGGTGTATAACCTTTCTCGAAAATCGTCTTGTATTTGCTAACGCGTACCGAGTTATCTATTTTGAACTTTGCTGGACCCGCTATCTTTATCGCGCTGTATACCATAGCCAAGAATCTTTCCGCGATCGCGGGGTAACGTCGACGGGTCGCATATCGATCGTTCGATGCTTGCGCGCGTTGTAATCCGACACGAGTCGCGGCAACTCATCCACCCATTTGTAAGATCCGTTGAGCGTAAATATCTTCCACATAGCGTCTTTCAGTGTACGATTGAATCGTTCGACGACCAATGCTTTCAACACCGAATACGTGGAATAATGATTAATGTTATGTTTCTTCATGAGGCGTTGCACATCAGGGTTGTAAAATTCCTTCCCCATATCGGTTTGCATGTTTCTCGGACAGCTCTTATTATTTCGAATTATCTCAGCGATAGCATTAGCCGTTTCGTTTCCACCTTTACTCTTGAGCGGTACGGCCTACGCGTACTTGCTCAGCACATCGATGACTGTAAGTATGTAGTGGTGGCCTCTGTTGAAACGCGAGTATGGACGCATCTCAACGATGTCAGCCTGCCACAAGTCATCGTATCCCTGCATTATGACATGTTTTCGAGGAAAATTTCTTCTCACCGGAGCATGCAGTTCCTCGACGAGTCGTAGCTTCTCGATATTTTTATCAGATTTTAACGATGTCATGTTTTTAGCGATGCGACTGGTCTCTCGGCGCGTAATAATATGTATGAAAAAATTACATTATCATTTATATCTCAAACTTTTTTCCGAGGATTATCCTCCGCTTGTCAAGGCACCGTTCAATTTATAATAATACCAGCTTCGCGAAGTTCCTCGATGATCAACAAGATTTTGTTATCGTGACCGTTGTAACCTGCTTGGCGCGAAGCGTCGAGCAATCATGAGACGATCCACCAATTCGTTGGGATCGTCCCAACGCACGTAATCAATCTTATTGTCGAGTATGGCTCCGATCAATAAGATCGACAACTATATTGCCGATCTTATTGATCGGACATCGCACTGAGGCATGAATACTTCTTTCCAGATTTTTTTCTTTTTGATTCGATCGACATCAACGGTGCGATTATTTCTTTGTACTCTGTATCCTCTTTTGCCCCGTATTCGACCGTGTGCATCTTCATTTGCTTTATTCGAGCCTCGCTGTCAACAGCATGCTCTTTGTACGTTTGCTTATCATCATCTGTATAGATGACGTCATCAGGGGTTCTCTTTGAAGATCAACTCGTAAAG
>NW_026098882.1:0-3847 GCF_021464435.1 Cataglyphis hispanica | reverse complement strand
TCTATCTGAACTCGGAATGTTATCCGTACGACGATATGAATTTGGATTTCGATAAAAACAGATGGTCGATTTTATACGACACGTATCAGCGTTTCTGTAAAAATTATTATGGATACGAGTATCTCGAGCCGAGTCTCACCGTCACGCAGTTTTTACGCAACGGTCCGTTCATGATTATCGATTGCTCTCGACAAAACGAATCGGTCAAGAGCGCAACTATGGATGTGAGATTGGAATTTGAGTGTAAGGAGAACGTACCGATGAATACCACTGCATACTGTCTCATCATACATGATCGCATGATTCAATACAACCCGTTGACCAACGTTGTGCGCAAAATCACCTAAGTGTGGGGGCATAAGATGATATAAAACTTATAATGCATTATAATCAATCGCAGTTTTCTTCTCGGCGTGCTGATATGAAAAACATTATGTCCGTACCAACGTTCGTGGACTTGCAAGGATTCCTCGTCGGGATGAAATTTGTCGTAAAGGAGGTGGCGGTGCTGAGAAAGGGGACCATTCTGGCGCATTATATTTTTACATGTTTACTATGCCATGGAATCTTCTCACAAGATCCGACAAGTCATGTGCTTCCTGGCTGATTGCGAATCACCATGGATTACGATGGGAAGACGGAAACGTGTCGTACAACATGGCTAAATGTTTGATTACATCGGCCGTGCTTGGCACAGAAGAGGATGACGAGACGCCAACTCTCGTATACGTCAAGGGATGTCAGAAACGCGAATGGCTAGTGGATTTGCTTGAGAATTATGCGAGAGAAAACCTGATTATCGAGACTTTGGATGCTGATTATGAAGATATTGAATCTTTAAATAATCTAGATGTTAATAATACTATAAGATGTGGAAAACATGTTAAGAATTGCGCATTACAGAATGTATTAAAAATATTTAACTGGTGGTCGCAACATCAAAAAGAATTGCGATATTTTTAAAAATAAAAATAAAAATAAAAATATGTAAACATTTATATGTTTTATCTCTTCTTTTCCCCACTCTTTTCCTCACGAGTCGTTTCTAAAAATTATTTTCAATTGGCTGTCTCTCCCTTCTCTTCATTTTCTGAGTTTTCAATTGGCTATCTCTCCCTTCTCATAAATTTCAAAGCTTTAACCTCCCTACCACATCATACTTTTAAAAAATAAAGGTATACTCGGCTTTATATGATCAGTGTCACGTCAACCGCTCTACTTTTCATAACCGAGAAGCAAAATGTACTCCGCTGAAAAAGGCAACAGTAGTGGTAAACGCTCCGCTGAAGGAAACAGCAATAGTGTTAAACGCATGAATTATTATGTTCCTCGAGATGAAATTAAGTCGTACAAGAAACCGCTTGGTTCGTAAGTATCACAAAATGTTTCACATATTTTTATATATGTTTTTTTTCCATACTTTTCCATATTTAATTGTATTCTTTTTTCAGACATGATAAACCTCGGTGTAAACCACGAATTTTGGTACGCAGATTTGCGTTGACGCGCACGGCGTATAAATACTTGGACATTGGAATCAGCGTGGGGCCTGAATCCTTTGTGGAATTACATCTTGGTGATATCCGAGGAAATCACATAATACTGCCTCATGAAACGTGGGAAATATTCATCAAAAGACGTGTCGATATTGAGCGATTCCTGCAATCGAATACACCTTCTTCGCTAAGAATTGAATATCTAGTAATGGAACATGTTAAAATACATGATACAAGTGTTGTTAAACTTACAGTAGACGATTCTTGCTTATACATGAAACCAGCAACTATATTATTTTTATTTGAACTTGAACATTGCATAAATCACGAATATTTAAAATTATATGAGAATATAGAAGACGTAAATGCGAGCTTTGATCAATTTGTTCGGTGTTTGCAAAGTAATATGCCTAGTGCCATGAGAGAAGATGCGGTCAAAATTTTGCGCGACGTTTGTGATAAAACATCTATTATAGATTGCGAATTAGTAGCTTATGCTGTGGATGAACTTTTGTGTGAAACCTTGAAACGAGGTGATGTATGGTAATATAAATAAATAAATGTGCTAAAAGAAAATAAAAAAAAATGATTATCTATTTCTTTCGCTTCCCTTCCTTACATGTAAGATAGATATGTGATAAGATAGGTAACTGTGGCGCGATCGGTGGACGAAGAATAGCGCGATGTGGTTTTTCGTGGACGTAAGAGAGAGATAGCATACATAGTGGGATAGGGATAGGGCATCTATAATGTGTAGGAAAAGAATAGACGTTTACGTGGACGAGAAGGATAGAGCTAATAAGATTCTCAATATGTGAGAAGGATAGAGGTAAAAGCGTCTGTGCCGATGCGAGAGGGGAGGAGGAGGGAGGAGGGAGAGGAGGGGGGAGGGAGGGGAGGAGGGAGGGGAGGAGAGGGAGGAGGAGGGGGGGGAGAGAGAGAGGGAGGGGAGGGAGGAGGGAGGGAGGGAGGAGGGAGGGAGGAGGAGAGAGGGAGAGGGGGAGAGAGAGCTAAGTGGGAGAAAGATAACGCGTTCGTAAGACGGTGCGATAGAGAGGGATAGCGCTAATGGTTGCATGCACGTGAAAAATTGTATTAATATTAAAAAAGTATTTCTACATCTCTTTCTTTCCTTTTCTCGTCTTTTGTTCATACCTGCGCCGATAGACGGTTCTTCCTAGAAAAAATTCTCAACGTTCAGACCGCACGTGCAATATACGCTATTTGTTTATAATGTTTATAAAGCAGCCGGACATCGGCGCTTGCCTTTGTATATATGCACCGGTTTAAACATGTCCCGCTCCCACGATACCACTCAAAAATTCCGTTCACATCGAACATGCAATAGATGCTATTTATTGATAATAAATATAGTAGCCGGACATCGATGCTCAACGACTCTTTCCAAAAAGGGGGTGTTTTATTAGGGGTTTTAACATGTCTGTATCTGTGGTCGGATCAGGCGCTCGTCTTTGTATATACGCACCGGTCATAAATATGTCTCCGCCCCCCAACCCCTGCCCGCGCGACGTCAAACCACCGCACCCTCAAGTTCCCCGCGCAACTTCCCCTCGCCCCGCACACCCCTCAGAGGACCAGTGAGTTAGAACCGGCCTAGTATTCCTACTTACAAAAAAACTCGATTATCTAAGATTCGCCTGATGCAATAAACAGCTGAAATACTACTCAATTATTTAAAATAGAATTGCAAATATCTTCAAGCAGAGACATGTGCCAGTAAAACAAATTCTTCTGATAATAGAAATCTGAGGCTTATATTTAAAGCTACAGATCACAAATTAATTTCGAAAATCACAGTCACCTCTGAAAAACTGATTGTGACCTTCAAAATTAATTTATGATTTAATTCTGAGAAATTTATCTATCTCTGAAAAAACTAAAACTTTTTGTAGATTCAAGATTCATCATTAGTTGACTCTCATGTCAGTGCTTTACGATTGGAACATATTTTTAGTAATAATATACAAACACATTCCATCATTCACATTAAGTGATATTTGTCGATTTTATTTCATTAAGTATTTCAATGAAATGTGTAATGAAATAAAATGAGATATAAGATAAAGATCAATGTGTTGTTCGTCTTTAAATATATGAATTTTAATTATTACATTAAATTTTAACTGCATGTCTATTTTTATTTTTAATCAAGTGGAATTTTATAAAAATTAAATGCGTTTCCCTATCGGCGATTTCCTTTTGCGCAAATAATTTGCGATAAATGTCAGTTGACTCACATTTTTTTCAAATTGTTATCTAGAGATGATAGTGTCTCCCGCAAAGTCATGTGCATCAACGAGGCACTTCGTGTGTTTATACGCGAGTAGATC
>NW_026098881.1:0-3866 GCF_021464435.1 Cataglyphis hispanica | reverse complement strand
AATATTAATATTGACGTTAATATCGCTTGAAGTGTTAGTTTCCGCCTGAGCCCAAGCCAACCCTTCCTAAGCCGTCTATTCCGATGTGTTAGCGCGCGCGCTTCACCGACGCACGGGAGGATACGCTTCCGGTCTACTCCTTCCACTGAGGGAGGATAAAATAATACACATAAAACAAAAACGGTTTGGGGATATAAGAAACTGAAGACTCTAGACTTGGTCAAAAGCGAGTAATAATTTTGGGCTTTGTTTTAGTTTCTGGCATAGTATTATTCATTATTTTAATCGTTAGATTTTTAGAATAAATACTTGATCTTATATTTCTTCTGATAGATTTTTTATTCGATATTAATATTAATTTAATAACATTAATTTATATTAATTTAATATCATATATATATGCATTTGGGCTTTATATGAATAATTACGTGATAGAAGCCTCAGAGATTAATTTAAATTGGGGATTGCGCTGGGAATGAGAACGAACGATAATTGATAGAAAGAGTGAGTGAGATACGAACTTCTGCATAACGTACGAACGACCCTTTGCGCCTGATAAAGAGAGTGAGAGGCGAGAGAGTCACGGGTATGCTCCGCAAAATGCGAACGACCCCTGGTGACTGATAAAAGAGAGTTGAGATAATGAGAGTCACGGGTAGCTCCCGCAAAATGCGAACGACCCTGGTGACTGATAAAGAGAATGAGATAATGAGAGAGTCACGGTGTAGCTCCAGCAAAATCTGAACGACCCTTGGTGACTGATAAAGAGAGAGGAAGGTAATGAGAGAGTCACGGTAGCCCGCAAATGCGAACGACTCTTGGTGACTGATAAAGAGAGAGTGAGATAATGAGAGAGTCTGCGGTAGCTCCGCAAAATGCAACACCTATGATGACTGATAAAGAGAGTTTCGGTAGTGTGGGAGTAGAAGAGAAATGTAATAATAATAATTTAATTTTAATAATAATTCTAAATTGTTAATAATCGTAGTATTTCGAAAGTATTCAGTAAAAATTTAGTTAAATGATTAAAGTCAAGAATTACTTTGGACTAATTAGTTGAAGAATTTAAGCACTTACTACTTATCGAGTGCGATGATATTTGGTTTGTAAAATGTAATCTGGTAGACCTTGGCTCGCGAGCTCGTCGGATGGAGGTTGATTCTCTCAGCACTGTAAAGTTCTTAGTTGGTTCGCAAAGTCTTTATAACACAAGATGCACTATAATAAAATTCTTGAATCGAGAGACGGGTCACTATAAGTTCTCAGGTCCTTAAGATAATTCTGCGGCGCAAAGCTCTTTACACAAGCACACGATGCACTTCGACAAAATTTTGACCAAATATATCTCGGAGTGAGATGCAGTTAAGAGACTAGTAAACTTTTATGAAGAAAAAGAACGTTAGAGAGTGTGTCGCGTGGTCTTGTCCGACGTTTATTAAGCCCTTTTGCTCCTCTTCTCCATTGGTTTGTTAATCTATTCTAACGAATAGTTGTTTTTAATCACGCCCTCCGATTTTCCTAGGGCATTGCTCTAAGTTTTAAATCATAGGTATTGGTGAAGACCTTGCTGAGTTTTGACCAATGGAGAGTAGTTGCTATCGAGTAAGGGTGAGGCTTCGTTTACAGATTGAAGGCAACACTTTTGATAGCGCATAACCATAAACATAAAGAAATTGATTGGTCCACAAATATATGCATAAGGAAATGAACCAATCAATTTCTTTATGTTTATGGTTATGCGCTTATGCAAAAGTGTGTGCTCCCCGCTTGAGTCATGCCCAGTTTGCTTTAATCACCTAAGTCGACATTTTACTTGAAATTTATGATAAACAGATAACATAAGAGGATGGTCTGGCAGGCAAGCATGTCAAATGTCGCGAGTTTCAACTCCGGATCATCTGTGAATTGTTCTGGACCTCGCTCTCCTTTTTTGCTTAGAGTTCTTGGGTCTGATACTCGAACTTGAGTTTGAATTTCTCGCTGTCTGTTTGTCATTCGCTTCCACATGGTTTTAGATTTCTAACGTTTGACTGTCTGTTATCTTTTGTTTAAAATTCTCGAACCTTCAGAGTTGTAACGTTTAAATTTATAGATCTGTTTTTATATTCGACTTTCGACAGCGAGATTACACAGTCTTGCTTCCCAGACTTCGCCTGCTTATTTTTTCTGTCGGACGTAGACTATTTCTTAGAACGTAAATTTATGTCACTAACGGATTTTCGATTAAAGAAAACAACCATGCAGTCTGCTGGACGCAATAATTTATATATTAGAGAGAAAAAAAAATATTCGTGAAGTCTACCGGATGTAACAAGGCATAACTTTAAATTATAAAATCTCACAGCTTGTTAATTTCAATAGTATTAGGGATTTATTATTAGCTAAAAAGACAGAAAATGAGGAGAACGACGAAAAAGCTGAAACTTCGATAAATGTACGATTTAGAGCAATTCGACGTACCGCGTTTCACGAGTTAGTAACGCGGAATGAAACCAAAGTATATGAGCCTGTTATTAAAACGTAGATTTATTAATAATCGTTGTTCGCTACCATACGGAGATATATAATAGATAAATAATTTCTCATATTCGATTTTTCTCGACTCTTTCACTTTTATCGCTGTATATAATAAATTACGAATTCCCATATTTTCCGTCCATTAAGAGTTAACATCTTTTTGTAAATGTTATAAGTATTATATTTAAATGTAAGTAATTTCTACAGAACATTATATTTCTGTAACATAAATAAAAATGTTATTAATTTTAAATATTAGCTGAAAACATTTAATTTTTCCTTTTCTCTCCTTCCTTCTTTCCTTCTCTAGACTTTGCGACGTCATAGCTCTTTAATCTCCGCTAGCGTATCCGCTAGCGTTTCCAAAGATGACGTCGCGTCTACCTGCGTTGCATGCTTCAACCAGCGGGACAGTCATGTCCGTACATGAACGCTTCATATTTCGTCTGTATATCTAGATATCTGATAATTCCACACTAGCCGATTTTTCTTTTTCAGCAAGAAGGATAGGAGAGAGCGGGCGACACGCGCGGTGCAGCACAAAGGTTTTCCGTAAGGGCGGTCGAAGGGAGAGATACCGTATGTCGCGTGATATTTTCGGTTTCCACAGGGCGAGAGAAGGAGGAGGGAATGCAATGGGACAACTCTGCTGTCTTCGGCGGTTGATATTTTACCGGCTGTTGGCACGTCGGACATCTTGTTGACGTTCTCTCTCACGCTATTTTCTCTCTTTTCCAGCTCATCGGAACCAATCAAGCAGTCAGCCACTATAGGAAACCAATCGGAGCGCTCGGTCCCTGGGCTGGAGAGATCTACTCTCGCTTAAATGTCCCATCTAACTCTCACTCTTGTAAGATTTTAGTTAGCCCACTGCACTAGGACCCGGACCAGAAAAGCAGAGAACCCAGGTTCAAGCCCCAACATTTTCCAGCCCGGTAAAAATAAAAATAAAAAATTTTTAAATTAAAAATTGCCTCGTGGACGTCCACGACTCCTCACTCTTAAAAAAAATTTTAATTAAAAATTTCTTCGTGGACGTCCACGAGTCCCCATTCTTTTTTTCTCAGCTACATGCGCAGAGGGAGCAAGAGGGACGAGCTCACAGCGGGGAACTGGCGCTAGGGGAGAAAAGAGGAGACATTTCTGTCTCACCATAGTGGCCCCTATACTACTACTTTGGAAATCTGTGAAAGAACGTAAAACAATATGTAAAAATTACGATTTTATGATGAAGAATTTTAATTTTCATAATTTATGAGACTTACCTGTGTGTAAAGAAATATATCTGTCCTTTAACGGTCGCACAAATAATAATTTTTAGACATTTTCAATAATAATTGCAATATACA
>NW_026098880.1:0-3898 GCF_021464435.1 Cataglyphis hispanica | reverse complement strand
TGCGGAGCTACCCGTGATTCTCCTACTTTCTCAGTCATTCTCTTTATAAGTCACCTAGGGTCGTCCGCGTTTTGCGGAGCTACCCGTGATTCTCTTACTATCTCTCTCTCTATTATTTAGTCACCAAGGGTCGTCCGCGTTTTGCGGAGCTACCCGTGATTCTCTTACTTTCTCACTCTCTTTATAAGTCACCCAGGGTCGTCCGCGTTTTGCGGAGCTACCCGTGTTTCTCTTACTCTCTCACTCTCTTTATCAGTCACCAGGGTTGTCCGCGTTTTGCGGAGCTACCCGTGACTCTCTATTATCTTCTCTTATTATTTAGTTACCAAGGGTCGTCCGCGTTTTGCGGAGCTACCCGTGACTCTTTTATAATATCTCTCTCTCACTATTCAGTTACTCTGGGTCGTCCGCGTTTTGCGGAGCTACCCGTGATTCTCCTACTCTCTCAGTCATTCTCTTTATAAGTCACCTAGGGTCGTCCGCATTTTGCGGAGCTACCCGTGATTCTCTTACTCTCTCACTCATTCTCTTTATCCATCACTAAGGGTCGTCCGCGTTTTGCGGAGCTACCCGTGATTCTCCTCTTTCTCTCTCTGACTCTCACTCTCTTTATCCATCACTAGGGTCGTCCGCGTTTTGCGGAGCTACCCGTGATTCTCTACTTTCTCACTCTCTTTATAAGTCACCTAGGGTCGTCCGCATTTTGCGGAGCTATCCGTGATTCTCTTACTCTCTCCTCATTCTCTTTATCCATCACTAAGGGTCGTCCGCGTTTTGCGGAGCTACCCGTGTTTCTCTTACTCTCTCACTCTCTTTATCAGTCACCAAGGGTTGTCCGCGTTTTGCGGAGCTACCCGTGACTCTCTTATTATCTCTCTCTTATTATTCAGTTACCAAGGGTCGTCCGCGTTTTGCGGAGCTACCCGTGATTCTCTTACTCTCTCACTCATTCTCTTTATCCATCACTAAGGGTCGTCCGCGTTTTGCGGAGCTACCCGTGATTCTCCTACTCTCAGTCATTCTCTTTATAAGTCACCTAGGGTCGTCCGCATTTTGCGGAGCTACCCGTGATTCTCTTACTCTCTCACTCATTCTCTTTATCCATCACTAAGGGTCGTCCGCGTTTTGCGGAGCTACCCGTGATTCTCCTACTCTCTCAGTCATTCTCTTTATAAGTCACCTAGGGTCGTCCGCATTTTGCGGAGCTACCCGTGATTCTCTTACTCTCTCACTCATTCTCTTTATCCATCACTAAGGGTCGTCCGCGTTTTGCGGAGCTACCCGTGATTCTCCTACTCTCTCAGTCATTCTCTTTATAAGTCACCTAGGGTCGTCCGCATTTTGCGGAGCTACCTGTGATTCTCTTTACTCTCTCACTCATTCTCTTTATCCATCACTAAGGGTCGTCCGCGTTTTGCGGAGCTACCCGTGATTCTCCTACTCTCTCACTCATTTTCTTTATAAGTCACCCAGGGTCGTCCGCGTTTTGCGGAGCTACCCGTGTTTCTCTTACTCTCTCACTCTCTTTATCAGTCACCAAGGGTCGTCCGCGTTTTGCGGAGCTACCCGTGACTCTCTTATTATCTCTCTCTTATTATTTAGTTACCAAGGGTCGTCCGCGTTTTGCGGAGCTACCCGTGATTCTCTTACTTTCTCACTCTCTTTATAAGTCACCTAGGGTCGTCCGCGTTTTGCGGAGCTACCCGTGATTCTCTTACTCTCTCACTCTCTTTATCAGTCACCAAGGGTCGTCCGCGTTTTGCGGAGCTACCCGTGACTCTCTTATTATCTCTCTCTTATTATTTAGTTACCAAGGGTCGTCCGCGTTTTGCGGAGCTACCCGTGACTCTTTTATAATATCTCTCTCTCACTATTCAGTTACTCTGGGTCGTCCGCGTTTTGCGGAGCTACCCGTGATTCTCCTACTCTCTCAGTCATTCTCTTTATAAGTCACCTAGGGTCGTCCGCATTTTGCGGAGCTACCCGTGATTCTCTTACTCTCTCACTCATTCTCTTTATCCATCACTAAGGGTCGTCCGCGTTTTGCGGAGCTACCCGTGATTCTCCTCTTTCTCTCTCTGACTCTCACTCTCTTTATCCATCACTAAGGGTCGTCCGCGTTTTGCGGAGCTACCCGTGATTCTCTTACTTTCTCACTCTCTTTATAAGTCACCTAGGGTCGTCCGCATTTTGCGGAGCTACCCGTGATTCTCTTACTCTCTCACTCATTCTCTTTATCCATCACTAAGGGTCGTCCGCGTTTTGCGGAGCTACCCGTGTTTCTCTACTCTCTCACTCTCTTTATCAGTCACCAAGGGTTGTCCGCGTTTTGCGGAGCTACCCGTGACTCTCTTATTATCTCTCTCTATTATTTAGTTACCAAGGGTCGTCCGCGTTTTGCGGAGCTACCCGTGATTCTCTTACTTTCTCACTCTCTTTATAAGTCACCCAGGGTCGTCCGCGTTTTGCGGAGCTACCCGTGTTCTCTTACTCTCTCACTCTCTTTATCAGTCACCAAGGGTTGTCCGCGTTTTGCGGAGCTACCCGTGACTCTCTTATTATCTCTCTCTTATTATTTAGTTACCAAGGGTCGTCCGCGTTTTGCGGAGCTACCCGTGACTCTTTTATAATATCTCTCTCTCACTATTCAGTTACTCTGGGTCGTCCGCGTTTTGCGGAGCTACCCGTGATTCTCCTACTCTCTCAGTCATTCTCTTTATAAGTCACCTAGGGTCGTCCGCATTTTGCGGAGCTACCCGTGATTCTCTTACTCTCTCACTCATTCTCTTTATCCATCACTAAGGGTCGTCCGCGTTTTGCGGAGCTACCCGTGATTCTCCTACTCTCTCAGTCATTCTCTTTATAAGTCACCTAGGGTCGTCCGCATTTTGCGGAGCTACCCGTGATTCTCTTACTCTCTCACTCATTCTCTTTATCCATCACTAAGGGTCGTCCGCGTTTTGCGGAGCTACCCGTGATTCTCCTACTCTCTCACTCATTTTCTTTATAAGTCACCCAGGGTCGTCCGCGTTTTGCGGAGCTACCCGTGTTTCTCTTACTCTCTCACTCTCTTTATCAGTCACCAAGGGTTGTCCGCGTTTTGCGGAGCTACCCGTGATTCTCCTACTCTCTCAGTCATTCTCTTTATAAGTCACCTAGGGTCGTCCGCATTTTGCGGAGCTACCCGTGATTCTCTTACTCTCTCACTCATTCTCTTTATCCATCACTAAGGGTCGTCCGCGTTTTGCGGAGCTACCCGTGATTCTCCTACTCTCTCAGTCATTCTCTTTATAAGTCACCTAGGGTCGTCCGCATTTTGCGGAGCTACCCGTGATTCTCTTACTCTCTCACTCTCTTTGTCCATCACTAAGGGTCGTCCGCGTTTTGCGGAGCTACCCGTGATTCTCTCACTCTTTCTCTCTCTTACTCTCTCACTCTCTTTATCAATCACCAAGGGTCGTCCGCGTTTTGCGGAGCTACCCGTGATTCTCTCACTCTTTCTCTCTCTGACTCTCTCACTCTCTTTATCCATCACTAAGGGTCGTCCGCGTTTTGCGGAGCTACCCGTGATTCTCTTACTTTCTCACTCTCTTTATAAGTCACCTAGGGTCGTCCGCGTTTTGCGGAGCTACCCGTGATTCTCCTACTCTCTCACTCATTCTCTTTATAAGTCACCCAGGGTCGTCCGCGTTTTGCGGAGCTACCCGTGATTCTCTTACTTTCTCACTCTCTTTATAAGTCACCTAGGATCGTCCGCGTTTTGCGGAGCTACCCGTGATTCTCCTACTCTCTCACTCTCTTTATCAGTCACCCAGGGTCGTCCGCGTTTTGCGGAGCTACCCGTGATTCTCTTACTCTCTCACTCTCTTTATAAGTCACCCAGGGTCGTCCGCGTTTT
>NW_026098879.1:0-3921 GCF_021464435.1 Cataglyphis hispanica | reverse complement strand
TTGTAACGAACTACCCTTCCCGACGCCACGGATCGGTTCGCCGGTTCCAGGATTCGGGAGAAGGAAGAGACTCGGGCTCGCAAATTACACACTCGATTTTGTCAACAAATAATAAAGATTTATTCGTGCAAATATATGGTACATTAGAATTGGCCGACACACATAGGACTCGCGAATACAATTTGGGAACGGAACCCGGGTTTCTAACATTAGAATATGACGGACTTAACTTAAGGGACAAACACATGGGATCGGCCCATAATAACAGAAGCGGTAAATTAATATAAGAGGAATCGATCTAGGAGAAAATAAGAGAACGGGATCGGCTAACAAAATCGGGGACGGCCGCGTCGAATCCGTACTCTTAACGGATAACCGTGCCAGGACGTGACGTCCGGATCCGAGGATTTGCACTGCTCGGTGGTCTATCCTGAAAAGAACTAGGGACCTGCCGGCGCGCTTGGCGACTTATCCTGAAAAGGACTGAGCGCCTGAGATGCTGTTCCTGGCGTCACGAGCGGGAACCGGCTCTCTACTTAATATAAATGGCTTATGGATTACGCGTGGGATGTGCAAGCGTCGCGGACGCGATGTCGATCGGACGGAGCTTAAGGCTCTCGGTTACGGACCCCCGGTGATCGTCGCACGGTGGGCGAAGTCGCCGGTATCGCGAGGAAGCGACGAAGAGAGCACTCTTCATCGCGGACAACGCCGGTCGTCGAGAGCACTCGACAGGGTACGAGAGCACTCGTCCCCCGGGCCGGAGGTGGTTGGTGTGAGGGAGAGCACTCCCTCGCACCGACAGGACTGGACGCCGAGAGCACTCGGCCGGAGACGAGAGCACTCGTCTCCTAGACCAGGTCGAAGGAACGCGAAAAGGATCGGTCAACTGGAGACTCAGAGAGCGCTCTGAGGCTTCGAGTGTCCCGAGGATCGGGACCAGGGAATGGTGCCGAGAGCCGTGTCGAGCCGGCTTATATACCCGGCCGGCTTCCCTTACTTAGGCTCGCGCCGCCCTAGTGGGGGATCGCATCGTCCAGCAGCGGCTCATGCGATGGGCTCGCTGCCTCGCAACGGCGCGGCTATGTGAAATTTTGTGGGGCGCTAAGCGCCGGCCTCTTCTGCGGACGGGTAGACGGTCCGCGAGGCTCTCGTAACGACACAAGTCGTTACAATATCCATGAGATTATACAGTCAGATCTATATTTCGTGTGTGTATCGAAGTGCTCACTTCATAACATCATAACTCAGTAAAAAAAAAAACACATTCTAACGTATTAATTAAAAATGCATTTTACAAAAGAAATGCTAAATTTCAATACAATTAATAAGGTATAAGATAGAATTTTCCCCGTGCATGCCATCAAAGTTAAAGTTTTTTTTACGATTTTGCAAAGTTCTCACTGCTTGTAGTAAATCTTGTACGCTGAAAAAAAATGTTGATTTGAATAAATCCGTCCAACTAAATACCATTTTGTTAATTCAAATATTTAAGTATTTAAGTCAAATATATATCTTGTTAGATTTAATATATTGTATTTGACTTAAATACTTAAATATTTGAATTAACAAAATGGTATTTAGTTAAACGGATTTAAGTAAATCAACATTTTCTTTTAGTGTAGTAAATATTTATAGAAAAATCTCTATTAAAGCATTAAATAATTGAGATTTCATACTTTAAAATGTTTTATTAGACAGTTCTACAACCATACATTTTTTTTGCAAAAATATGTAAATTTAACTATTTTTAATTTTGTGATTCTAATTGTGTTGCAAAGTGTATTAATTAATACAATATAAGTGCAATTTTTTATTTACGTTTGAAGTTATTATCAGCTATTAGTATATTTAAAGTTTTCTAAAAAAAATTTTTCTTAAAAAAATTTCTAAAACTATGTAATATAATTTAAATTATTATTATAATTGTAATTTAAAACAAAAACTAGTTTTATAAATATTAATAATATTTGTTAAAAGATTTATTCATAAATTTGTTACAAGATTCATTTATTTAACAATTTAGCATATGTGGAAATAAAGAGTTGTTCTATCAAGTTGTAATGATGCATCCCCCCATCGTTCCCGACACGTCGCCCGTCGGAAGTCTGCCGCCCGGCGAACACCAGCCGGGCAAGGGCAAAGGCGCTTAGCGCCCTATTTTTAAAAGCCGTGTTTATGACAAACACTGTTTGTCATAAACAACCGAGCGCCGAACGGCACCGAACGTTTCCGGCGAATGCCGAACGCCGAACGCTCAACGCCGGAGGCCCGCGTCGTTTCCTCCACCCCGAGGGGGATGTGAACGGCGCGGGTGTCGCGACCGCTCCGGTAGGGTATAAAAAGCCCTACCGACCACCAGACCGTACCAGACCGGCATCTGAAATCCGCTCGAGCAGTACGCTCCGAGAGATAATACCAGAAACCGATCCAAGCCGTCGAAAGACAGTAAACCGGAGGTTGACGAGTTCGCAGTCTCCGTCGAGTATTCTCGACTAACTGCTCTAGAGACGAATCCCGTCTTAACCTCCGTAAAGGACAGAGAGTGGACGAGTTCGCCGCTTTCTTCGAGTATTCTCGAGCCTTCACGATCCGAACACCTGACTATCCGAACTCCGCGCAAAGATGCATCCCACGATCTTCAGCTGGGAACACGCGCTGCGTCACCGACACCGACGCATAAGAACGACTGCAGGCCTGACACCCTGCAGTCCGCGCCGAACATCGCGTATCTCGCACGATATCGTTCAACGAGATATCGAAGCATTGACACGCGGTGTCAACACGCGCCCGCCTTACCGCGCGCACCTCGCGCCTACGGGCTCGCACCGACAACACGCGCCCGTCTCACCGCACTCGCCCCGCGCCACCAGTCGGGCCTTTTAACTAGACGCGAAAAACACTGTCTAGACCGGCGTCACAATAGTGCGCTCGTATTATTGTATTGACTCGTATAAAGACTGTAACAGCTGACCATTGCCTTCGAGTGGCAAATAAACGACGTACATACCAACTCACGTACAATTGTGTTTCAATCCCTTCACGAATCCTGATCCCGATTGCGCTGTCCGCGCACGCGAAACCGCACGTGAAGCGGCCCGTTACAAAGTTTTTATTGTTATTTATATCCATATCTTTATACATGCACAATTTTTTAAACATAAATAATATAAGTTAATTCTTTTAATTATAATAAAAAAACTATCATTAGTAATTAACTCGTACGAATTTGATCCATTCAACGGTTATTGAGAAATGAGAAATCTCATTACTCTCAACGGGCCCACTCGTGTAAAGATACACGACGTGCCTCGTTACTATGCGAGAAGGCTTTGCCTATACTAGGCGCGAGACATTACCGTGTCTATTGATAGTTAAAATTTAGACATAAAGTTATGCAACTATATCAGAATAGTCTCTTCATTTTAATCATTGATAAATATATATGTATTATTAATATATATATATATATATATATATATATATATATATATATATTTATCGATGATTAGACTGAAAAAAGACTATTCTGTTATAGTTACTTAATTTCATGTCTAAATTTTAGGTATTTGTTATTTGTTATTATCATTTTGTTACATATTATATACAGCATAATGTTGCTGTATATAATATGTGACATTTTAACCTAAATGTTACCTGTAAATTACATAATGGTTAGGTAACAGAACATATGTGTATGATAATATGTGTTCTGTAAATAATATATAAATATTACAGAACAGTGTGTACTAAATTCTATTATAATTACGTAATTTTATATCTAAATTTTATGTATCTATTACGTATTATATACAGGCATAATGTTGCTGACATTTCCATCTAAACATCACTTAAAAGTTGACATAACGGTTACCATATCTGTTCTGTCAATGTTACAGAACAGTGTTTACTATGTTCATA
>NW_026098878.1:0-3974 GCF_021464435.1 Cataglyphis hispanica | reverse complement strand
AATGCGCACGCATTTTCTGCGTGACAGAAAAGGGACAAAGATTCCCCGATATTTTGCCTCTCCTCCTTTCTGCCAAACCCAACTTTAAGCATAAAGAAGTATATGGCATGCTGGATCTATATGCTAAGGTACATACACTGTCGGATGTATGAATTATGGCCAAGATTTACACTGATATAGATTATGTGCCAAATATTACACTCGACCAATCATAGCCATTCCTCTAAAAAATGGAATAGCTACGATTGGTCAGTTTAATATTCAATTGCAGTCTTTATATATTACTAAACTTAACTCCCAAATTTCACTTATGATGTTTTGAATGGACAAGTTAATCCAAACCGATTTAATCAATCACTATATTTTACTATGAATTCAAGTCTTTGATTGGCAGAGACAATGTAACGAGATTATTAATTGCTCTCATGTGTGATTAAACCACCATTTTATATATATAGAAATGGCTTCAAAAGCATGTATTAAAGACAAATTTACACCGTGGCAGAAAAAGCAGAAAGCAGATGTAACGTCCTGCCAATTTTAAAAAGCTATATTTTAGCTAGTGAATTGAAGTACCGCTTTACCCCGCAAAATACCTATAGAATATAAACAATTATTTAATCCATTTGTTTTATTTTGGTTGACTAACTAGTTTCATTAATCGCTCATCGTTCTAGTTTCATATGGTTATTTAATTTGAAAACCAAATATATTTTAGTTCTTTTAGTAATAATAATAGATTGCGCAAAGAATTGAGAATTCCTTAGATTGACGAATCAGGAAGCATTATTTAAAACTAGTTAGCTGTACAGCTGTGACTTTCTAAAACTAACCTGCTGATTACTTTAAGAACGGACTTGCGAGCAAGCTTCGATAATATCAATACTAATATCTAACTTTTAAGCGAGGAGCACGCACTTTTGCATAAGCGTATAACCATAAACATAAAAAATTGAGTTGGTCCATAAATATATGCATAAGGAAATGGAGCCAATCAATTTTCTTATGCTTATAGTTAGCACTTATGCAAAAGTGTACTCAAACGCGAGCACAAATGTATGCATAAGAAAATGAACCAATCAATTTCCTTATGTTTATTGTTATGCGCTTATGCAAAAGTGTGTGTTCCCCGCTTAACGATTTTAAAGCGGGAAACACACACTTTTTCTTAAGCGCATAGCCATAAGCATAAAGAAATGGGTCCACAAACATATGCCTAACGAAATGACCCAATCAATTTCCTTATACTTATGACTATGCGCTTATGTAAAAGTATGTGTTCCCGCTTAATAATTAATGATACAGACAAATACATAATAATACTACTCTTAGATTAATGAATAATGCTCCGCACTTTATGGGATCATAAAACGTATATAATAATAATTTGTTGAAAATGTTTATAATTTTTTTATGTTATATACTGTATTCAAACATCACATACAATACTTTCAATACTATATCAATACAATTTAACTTTATAAATAATTAAAATTATAATAATTAAAACAGGGTTATTATATAATGCTTACAAAAATGATCTTTATAAAATTAATATGTTTTATTGTAGTATCGATCAAGCGATCATAAATTTAAGAAACTTATGTTCTATGGAATCATAAATTATATATATTATTTACATATAATAGTTATCTAAAATATAGAACTATTTTCTAAATTATAAAATACTGTAACTTTACAATTTCCTACTTATTACCAGAACTGAAATAAATAGAACAAATGATTCCATAAATTAATAAGCATAAATATTAACCATATTATTAAAGATTTTATATTATAAAATATTAATTAAGCTGAAAAAGAATGCGCATAAAAGCCTCATATCGGTGACACTTGATATTGCGAGCGATAAATTGAACGGATTCGCTACGGCTATAACCGCGAGCGCCGAATTAAAACTTAAATGGTAGATAAGCATATCGATCAACAATTCTCAGAAGAATTGTTGCTAAAAATCTTTCTTCTCGGAAGTTCTCCACTGAATCATCCTAAGAATATTCCAGAGCGCAACGCGTGATCTGCATCCGGCCCGAAAGCCCTTCGTTTCGACAGTTTATAAGCCGGAGATTTCGAACCTCAGGAGCATTATAGCGCAGTATTTCAAAAGCATTATTTCACGAGCATTCAGTAGTGGCGCTTCATTACTATTTCACTATTCCGGTTCAATACTATTTCATACATTATTGTTCCAAGTTTTCCATATTATTCATTCATTATTAAACTCATTCACTCACGAACTCATTTTCGAATCATTCATCCGCTCTGCATCTGGTGATTGTTCGCGTATTCGTTACTATTCGCTATACAATTTCGATTAACACATTAATTGCTGTCGATTCAGTGTTTAAGTTGTGTAAAAATTAAGGAAATAATAAAAGACTTTGTGCATCCGTCTGTGTACTTTTATCCGACCTACCTCATCCACGACCGAAGTCTTAAAGGACGAGAAAAGGGCCTAACAGAATACGATTAGGACTTGAGCAGAAGGAAGGATTTTCCTGCCACATCACGGTAAGTATTTACAATAACTATAAACTCCCGTCTTTCATAAGTATTAGAAACTTTATTTCAATTAACTGACAACCCTTAATATCATTTAATTACCTTTTCATCTTCTAAGTAATAAGAAATCCCTGTCAGCATTAGCAAGTTGCTGACAGTTTCCAGTCAGTCAACTTTAATCTATTATCCTACTATTATTTGAAACACCCTCATAATATCAATAATAAGTAAGATTTATAAATTCCATGCAAAATATACACTACTGTTGTCATTTAAACCTGCAACTTAATCTTGCAACATTTTGTTCTTTTCCATGAAAATCCATCGTTGCCGAGCGCTTATGATGCCCTGGCGACCTCCCTTTCCTTCTGAAATCTAGATATAACCCTTAAATCTAGTTGACGAGCGCTGATCAAGGTACCCTGGCGGCACTTTCTATCGATTTAAAAACTTCCCACAAGAAATGACAACAGGAGATTAAATTGAAATCAAGTTTATTATCTAATTTTCTGAACACAACCCAATCCTTGAACCTAGTTGCCGAGCGCTAATTACGGTGCCCTGGCGACATTCGACCTCTTTTCTAAACCCTCTCTTTTTATCAGAAATTTAGAGTCATAATATAATCAAGTATTTATATTAAATAAAAGACTTTATCCCTTAAACAATTCTCATAATAAATTAATTTGATCTAACTAACATTCCATTATTTAGTCTCCACAAATTTATTTACTCTTAATTTTTATTATAATATTCTTTTTCAAATCTTAATTCTCTAAATTCTATTCTTTAAATCTCATTAACCTTCGAAATACATATACATAGTTGCGCCTATATCCCTAAAACTAATACCTAGTGCAATCATATACATAGTTGCGCCTATATCCCTAAAACTAATATCTAGTGCAATCTCCTAGTAAACAACTAGTTCCGCTACGTCATTCCCCTAGGTTACACTAAGTTAAGGCCTTTTGCACATTAAAAAATTTTAGTCGTTTTCGTAAAGCCGTAAGTAAATCAATCACAGTTCAAACATTCTTATTACGTTTTAAAATATTTGATTGTGATTGGTCAATTTTCTTACTCCCTTATGATTACAACTAAGATTTTTGACGTGCAATGACACCTCAGTCCCTTACTCTCTCGGTGTCCCTGGGGTATAGCCGGTGGAAGTAGGTTGCCCTATAAAAGTAAAGAGCAAAAGTAGAGAATCTTTTTCTCACTAACTGAGGTATAGAGAGAAAAGGAGCATCGCTGAGACTTAACACAGAAAAGCAGCAGCCAATCCGAAGCTCGAGCTGGTAATAAGCTGTACAATGGAATGATATTGGCTGCGGTCGGGAAGACGCTAGAACTGCTTCGAAGCATTATATTATGAAATCAGAATAAAGAAATCTTTGCTCTTTTTGTCCTGTGTTACGTCTCAGCGACGCTCTTTCTCTCTCATACCT
>NW_026098877.1:0-4018 GCF_021464435.1 Cataglyphis hispanica | reverse complement strand
CGCGGTTCGCGACGTACACCTTCCAGCGTGAGGGGTGGCCGCGGATCCAGCCTAATGCGACAGTCGAGTCGGACCACAGATGGATGGGCGCGTCTCCTGTACCGAGAGCCTGGTGGAGGTGCGCCACTAGCCTGGCAAGCAACGAGGCCGCGCAGAGCTCCAAGCGAGGTAGTGACATCGTTCTCAACGGCGCTACCCTGGTCTTTGCTGAAACAAGAGCAACTTTGATTTCTCCTTGGCGGATTTCCGTCCTCGCGTAGACAACGGCGACGTAGGCCCGCTCGGATGCGTCCGCGAAGCCATGCAGCTCGACTCGGGCGTCTGCTTCGCTGATGGGCACGCGTCGCTGGACGCGAATTTCCTCCAGACGAGGGAGGTCAGCTTGGAACCTGCTCCATTGTTGCGCGTTGGCCTCGTCCAATGGAGTGTCCCAGTCCAAGCCTTGCAGCCGCGTGGACTGAAACTGGATCTTTGCCCGTATGACGGTCGGAGCCAGCCAGCCCAGTGGGTCGAAGAGGCGGGCCGTCAGCGAGAGGACGGACCGCTTCGTGTAAGTTGACACCTTGATGAACCGAGTGGAGAAGGAAAAGCAGTCCCCGCTCGGGTGCCAGTGGAGGCCGAGAGTAGCGTGATTCTCCTGCGGCGTCCACGACAGCCGGTCGCGTTGTGTCCGGTGCTCCGGTCGCGCAATGCGCGCTAATAGGCGGGGGTCGTTGGCCGACCACTTCCTCAGCGGAAACCCGCCCGCCGTGCACCGCTCCGTTAGCTGCCGCTGGAGATCCATGGCTTCCTCGATGGAGGGTGCGCCCGTGAGAATGTCGTCCACGTAGACATCCCGGCGCAGCACCGCTGATCCATGGGGGAAGTGGGCCTCCTCGTCGTCGGCGAGTTGTCGCAGAGAGCGCACCGCCAGGAACGGAGCGCAGGTCATTCCGTACGTCACGGTGTTGAGCTCGAAGGTCTGCGGAGCAGTCTGGTCCTCGTAGCACCACAGAATTCTCTGAAGATGTCGATCCTCCGGGGCGACGAGAATCTGGCGATACATCTTCTCGATGTCACTCGCCAGCACGAAGCGATGGGCTCGCCACCGCAGCAAAACGTCTTCCAAGGCGGGCAACAGATTGGGGTCCACCTTGAGATGCCTGTTGAGGCTGGCTCCTGAAAGAACCGTAGACGAGCCATTAAAAACGATTCGAATCTTGGCCGAGCTTCCCTTGCGCATCACGCCGTGATGAGGCAGGTAGCAGTCGGCCAGTCCTGCAGCGCCGGCAGGCTGGGCAGGGGATATGCTCCAGGACTTCATACCTCGCATGAAGTCGGTATACAGCTGCTTCCAGCTGATCGTCTCGGGCGAACCTGCGCTCCATATGCCCGAGCAAGCGGGCTGCGGTGCGCTTGGTTCCCGCAAGGTCTGGGAGCGGCAGCCTGAAAGGCAGACGCAGACAAAGCGGCCGCTGGCGTCTCGCGAATGTGTTCGGACGAAGTGATCCTCAGCTTCTTGCTCGTCCGTGGTGGGTGGAACAGTCTTGGCCACGACCTCCTCCTGTCGCCAGAATTCCTGCACCAAGCCGTGAAGGTCGTCGTCTGCAACAGTGGTGAGTCTGGGCGAACCGGGTTGTGGCTGAAATGCCGACGGAACCCGACGAAAATCCAACCCAGCGTTGTCCTCTGGGCCACAGGTTGCTGACATCCTCCACGTCGAAGACCGGGTTGCAAGATAACTGCGCACACATCCGCACCGAGAAGAAGTTCTACCGGGTCGGCTGCGAAGAGTCCGGGTCGGCAAGTTCGATGTCGTCGATGTGCGGCCACGTCTTGCGACTCACTCGGATGCTACCATTGTAGAGCGTCAGCTATCTGAGGATGAGCGCCGAGACCTGCAGCGGCGGACCTTCGCGCAGCGGCGTGAGCGCGAGCTCGACTCGGCCCCGTGCGCCCGTAGGTTGACCGCCAATGCCGACAATGGATGTCGAGGCAGGAGTCCGGGCCAATTGCAGTCGCTGGACCAATGACTCGGCGATGATCGATACTTCGGATCCCTGGTCGATGAGGGCTCGAGCGGTGTGAAGAACGCCAAACTTGTCGGCCACGCGGACACGCGCCATCGCGAGAAGCACTGCCGATACGGCTTTCACAAGTCGGTTCGCGGAAAGCGATGATTTGGCGACTTCGGTGAACTTGCACGCATCGTGAAGCGTCGAGTAATGACGCGCATCGCACATCGAGCACGTCTTCTTTGACGAGCAGTCACTCACTTGTGCTTCTCGAGACAATTGAAGCACAACTGATGTCTCTCTACGTGCTGCTGTCGCTCCGATGCCGTCTTGGCCTTGAACGCGTCACAAAACATTATCTAATGTTCTTGGTGATACAAGGAGCATCGGCCGCGATTGCTTTCCGGTTTCCGCACATGATGCACTCGCGAAAAACGTCCGGAAGTCGCGCCCGGTTTTGCGGCACTCGGTTCCGGCTTGGGCGGTTGCAACGACTCGACCGTGTGCAGCCGTCGGTCGAGGAACTGAATTAACTCCGCGTACGATGGCGGATCCGTCGTGTCACCTATCGCACTCTCCCATTCTCGGCGGGATCGGGAGTCCATGAGATCGACAACGAGATGGACAAACAAGTCCTCGCCGCTTGTTATCGGTCGACCGATGCTCTCGAGGGAGCCGACAGTGCTCAAGACGCCGTGGTAAAGATTACGCAAATCTGTGCTCGACTCACCCTTTACCCGTTGAATCGCCAGGAACCTCGCGATGTACGATCGCACGAGCAGGCGCTTGTTCTCGTAGTAGTCCGTGAGAATCTTCCACGCGCGATCAAAATTCTCGCCTGTAGTGGGCAGACTGCGGATGAGAAGTTCCGGCTTCTCCCTTCAGGCACGCCTTGAGGTAATGAAATTTCTCGACATTGGTAGCCGAGGCATCCTTCTCAATGAGGGACTGAAAGAAGTCTCGGAACGACGGCCAGTCCTCATACAGCCCGGAGAACTGAGGAAGTTGTATCTTCGGCAAGGTCGTTTGCGGCGGCTGTGATGGTGTGCCAGCAGCGGAAGCCTCGGTTTTCTCCGTAGATCTGAGACGGCAGAGCGCATCCAGGGGCATGCCTTTCTGCGTGAGGTACGCTTCCTTGGTTAGCGCTAGCATGTCCTTCTTGACGTAGTCGGTCTCGCGTAGGGCCTCCCAGGACGTGCCGAGCTTATCATGGTTGAACTCGAATTTCGCCCAGTTGGCTTCCAGGGCTTGGAGTCGTGCTTCCACCAGCCCGACAGAAAGATTGGCGGACCTCGACTTCCGCAAGTTCTCGTACGAGCGTGCAATGCACCCGTACAGCTCCAATTGCGTCCATATGGTTGAGTCCGTGTCTTTACTCATCTTTGTCTTTTATGATGTGATGATCGAAGAAGCTCCGACGAAAATCACAGGCACTGCACTCACTGCACCCACAGGCACCGGATAGCGAGATCCCGCTCGAAGGACCAGCAAATGTGCGCGAAAGTTATGTGTAAAACGTAACGTGCGAGCGAGCGTGCTCCAAAAGATAAGCGCGAAATGAGACGGCCGACGGACAAACACACCCGCGAGTATTGAGATGCGATTAATTCTACGACGAATATAATATGTACACTGCTTATAAGAGTAATTATACGTGTCATACGACTGTAATTCGCGGCGAACGAACAGCGATAAATCGTCTGTCTCGGAATAACTCCGGTAGTCACACTGAAATATGCGAATATTTCTCCACGAAAACAATTTCTGTTATCACTAGGATAGCGTGTACGCGTCGATTGTTTTAGCGGACTGCGCCGAGCTCTGCTCGCTTTTATAAGGTCATCGCCTTCTCAAAGGATCTAGAAGGTTCCCGAAATTCGCTCATTTCCGCCGACAGTTTTTCTGTGACTTGTTTGTCACAATTTCATCTGAGATCCTTCGAGAAGGGCGACGGTGTTTGTTGTTGCCGCGCGTTTTCGCTCGGTCGAAGAAACGCCGCCTCGCATCGCGCGGCAACAACATGC
>NW_026098876.1:0-4024 GCF_021464435.1 Cataglyphis hispanica | reverse complement strand
GAAGCTGCGCCCGTAAAACCGCGATCGACGCATCGCGCTCTAAGCCGCGACGATAAGCAAACCGCGAATCGTCCTTCAACTCACGCGAAACCCCCCCCGTCCTCCCACGCCTCTCTCGCCATACGTACCCCGCCTCTGCTACCGCCGTGCCGTCTCCTCACTTCCGAGATATCTTTCTATCTTACTTTTTTATATACCCATCTCTATTACTCTTTCAGCGTTTCTTAAGAGCGAAGTGGGCTAGAAGCGGCCTAGATTACCTACTAATGTTTCATTTGTTTCTTTTTTTGCAAAGAAAAATTTTACGAAATAACCGTACAATTAAACGATCGTTATGTACGCAATCTTCGGTAAAAAGACTAAGAAATCGATTAAGATCATAACTATTGCACATATAATATAAAAATACGCAACTATAGTGTCCGCATGTTTGCGAAAAAATTCTTTGCAATTGTCGAGTATTCCAGTGATGAATAATGGAGTTTCGGCGGAGTCGAAGGAGAAATCCAAGGTGCAAGGGGGGTATTCCGTAGCTGTCAAAGTAGGTGGCTGTGCCATGCTCATCGAGGAAGAAGGCGACCCAATGTTCTCCAGGTCGATTGTGCTCGTCTGTATTAGCGACGATAGCTGTCGACCGTGTCCACATCCTCGGGACTCTGTCGGCAGGATAAACTCCCGCGTGTCTGGCATTGATGTGTCGTAATGCTTGTAAAATTTCGCGAGAGTTCATTTTTTTGATTCGACGGCAAGCGTACGAGTGGTATTATATATTCGATAACTTCAGTATTTACCTCTTTCGGTTTCTCGTTTTGATTATCTTGTATCTCTGAGTCTTCCATGCCTGCTTGCGCGGAGTTAGTAGTTGTTTCGATTTTGTTCTTATTTATCAACGTCTGGGAGCGAAAGTTATAGTGAGCGTGCGAGCAAGCGTGCTCCAAAAGAGACAAGCGCGAAATGAGACGGCCGACGGACAACGACACCCGCGAGTATCGAGACGCGCTCGATTCTAAGATGCATAGAATCTTAACACTTTGCAATATTAATCATACGCGAGATACGATTATAATTCGCACGCGGCGGATAAACAGCGATAAATCGTCTGTCTCGGAATAACTCCGGTAGTCACACAACGGCACTGAAATATGTCTATTTCATTAAACGAGACCGACTCTTTATTTCGCTTGAATAGCGTACGCGCGTCAAAAGTACTCTGAGCGGAATGCGCCGCGCTCTGTTGGCGGCTTACCTTTATACTGTCATCGCCTTCTCGAAGGATCCAGAAGGTCCCCGAAATTTAGTCATTTCCGCCGACAGTTTTTAGGTGACTTGTTTGTCGCAATTTTACCTTAGATCCTTCGAGAAGGGCGACGATGTTTGTTGTTGCCGCGCGTTTTCGCTCGGTCGCAGAAAACGCTACCTCGCATCGCGCGCGCGGCGATGACGCGGTCGCGCGGCAACAAAAACGCGAAGTTCGAGATCGTTGCAATCTCGAACACTGTTCCTTTTCCTTTTATCGAAATTGCGTCGCTTTTATATCAGAGAATCGGGCCGTGATTTTCTCCGACTCGTTCGATTCTCTCGTCGACTCTTCCGCTCTCTTTCCTCGAAGGAGCATGGAGGGTGGGGTAGGAAGGAGAGTAAACTTAATCGCGTTATCGATTCTCGAAATAGCGCTCTCCGCTGCGTCTAACCGTTTAACCATCTCGCGCTCGAGCTGAGCTAATCTCGCGAACAACAGCACGACGCCTTGTCCCGCTTCGTCCGCGTCCTTTCTCAATCGCGACGCGATCTTGTCGGCGTTCTCGCGGTGCTCGATCTCGTCCTTTCTAGCGGCGCGTAACGCGAGGTCAACGTAACTTTTGCTCATCGCGTCGGTGTCCTCTTTCGGCGAGGCCAAGCGTCTTATCTTGCGCTTTTTAGCGTCGTACTCGTCGGCCGAACTCGCGCACAACGCGTTATCGCGCACGTAACCTCGCAGAGATTCGATAGCGGGGCGTAGTCTTCCGACGTCATCGCCGTGCTCTCTCAGAGATATGCCGAATTTGTTGACGGACATCGCGCGACTGCGACGATCGGCGACGCGACCGATCGATTTATAGGATCGCGCCCGCTTCGCGAAGCTCCTCGATTATCGATTGAATCTCGTTGTCGTGAGCGTCGTTTCCGGCTCGACGCGAGGCGTCTAGCAATCGCAGACGATCCACTAACTCGTTCGGATCGTCCCAATGCACGTATTCGACTCTATTTCCCGCTACTCGCATAGTCGACGGCGCGCGGCCCGCGCCCATCTTCGCGCCGGCGTACTGCAGAAGCGGAGCGATGACGTGCTTGTACTTGTATCCCTTATTTCCTAAAATGGGATTGCTAGCTTTTTTGTCGCGTCTGTGAGCGTTCGTCGTTAGCAGTATATTCCTGTACGTTAATTTATCATTCTCGGTGTAAACGAGATCGTCGGGCATTCTTTTGAAGATTAATTCGTACAAACCGGGAGTACCGACGTATCTGATTCCGTTTATGAGTATAGAATCGTCGGTGTCTACGTCGAATCGCTTATCTCCGAGCATCGCGCCATCTTCGCCGATGTACACCCCGTAAACGTTATCGATCTCGCTCGACCTTTCCCCACCGAGCAGAGTCCCCACGTACTTTCGTCCCAGCGGTCCTAGCTGACCGTGCAACATTTGACGACCTTGAGGAGTTCGAAGAGTTCGTTTAACGGACGTTTCGAGCGTCGAGAGCGATTCAAGGTCATTCTCGAACGTCTCCTCCTCGCCTAGCGCGAGCGAATCTCTCTCGATGGGAGACGCGCTAACGGAGTAGAGACAGCCTCCAATCACCGTCTCGCTCGTACTCGTTTCGCCTCGGATCTTTCGCGCGCGGGAGTCGGCGATTCCTCTCTCTTCCACTTTCCCTCCGCGCTCGTCGCGGATTCGGCGTCGACCGCTTCGCGTTTGATCGCGTCTCGCTCGTCTCGTTCGGCGTGTTCGGCGATGTGGCGCAGCGGTTCGACGATCGGCTTGAAACGGGTCTCCATAGCGACCTCGCTCTCCGCTTTGCCGGTCCTCAACGCTCTGTGTTTTCTACGAATCGAAGCGCGCGTCTTAGCTCTTTCGTCGTTTTCTCTCGCTCGTCGATATCCTTAGTGGGCATTGCGAACGAATCGATCCTCTCTCGTTCGGGCCCATCTGACGCATCCGCGACTACTGATCGCTCTACGGTACGGCGAATTCGTTAAATCCTCGTCTGTATCTGCCATTGCGAAGCGCGCTGTCATTGTCTATCACTAGAAATCCGTATGGGGGTATCTACGTCGCCAACACGCGCGACACAGCGCGTGAAAATTCTCATACGACATGTCGGTGTTCACGTGATCGTTGTATGCGTGTCTTAAGTTAATGCCGTTCTGTTTAAAGAGAATCAGCAGATTCGCGTTATCTCGTATTAAGTGTTTCGGTATCTTAGCGAAGTTGGCACAGATAGAAGCAATCGACGTTCGAGTGTCGACCCATAGCGAAGTATTCTCTAACGGTGTTCTGTTTATCGCACGCTATGTCATCGAACACGAATATCGAATTCGGAAGCGCTTTGCTAGGCGAGATAACGTCAAAGTTATTGAAAAATGTAAAATAACCGATATCTTCCATCGGTGCTAATAGATTTTCTAAATATCTATATTTTGGTTGTTGCAACGATTTCGAGTAAACGTAAACGTTCTCGAAGCGTAAGCCGTGCGGGCTCTCCAGCAGACTTATCAACGCGTTCGTCTTACCGCAATTAGAGGGACCGCAAATGACGCAACGAATAGCGTTCGGCAGAAGAGGGCCATGTCTGCGCGCCTCCGCGTCGTTCGCCGTTCGCACTCTACCGTCCAGATTCGTCACCTTTATCGCGATCGGCTGCCGCACGAAGCGCATCTCCGTCGATGGTCGCGCGTGCGCGATGCACTCGCGAAGCGAAACGGGACTCTTCTATTTATATATGAATCGATCGTCGCGGATCGCGCAGTAGCGAGTCGCGCGCGATC
>NW_026098875.1:0-4065 GCF_021464435.1 Cataglyphis hispanica | reverse complement strand
GGGCAAAGTACTTCCGGTCCCCTTATATCCTTCTAAAATTTGTTTTCCGAGCATTTTAACTCGATTTGCGTACGTTACTACGTCTGCGTACGTTACTACGTCTTCTCCATTTTTCTGATAGATGCAGCCTAATTCTCCTTGCAATTGGTAAACGTTTTTAGAAGGTCCATAGATTTGTTTTAAATAAGAAGTTAATTGTGACACGCTGTCAAAATTTTCGTCTTGTATAGTCCGACGGGCCTCCCCAACGATTCTAGTTCTGATAATTTTAGTGAATTGCGATTCGGCTTCTCTAGGTAACATAGATTTAGCTTCCTCGCATCCCTCGATAAAATAATTTAACGGAATGTTGTTCCCATCGAAGAAGGGAACTGCTTCAACCGCGTATTTTAAGGTCGCGAAAGGATTATTAGCCATTACTTCAGGTTCGTCGGAATCGCTTTCCGATTTTTCGGTCGTAATGTTTTCTAGCGAACAAACTTGTTTAGTGATGGTAGAGCTTTGCGAAATATCGGAATCTGGCTCGGGCGTATTGGCGATTAATGTTTTTTCTAGAGTTTCGTCCAAATCAAAATCAATGTGTTTACTTGTGGATTTAGAGGGTAGTGTCGGAGTGGATGTGTGAGGTAAATTAGAAGTGAGAGACTTAATTTTTTGTTTGGTTTTAATTCCTTCTAACCCGAGCTTATAATGGTTTTCAATCTCTTCTTTATCACCTTTTCCTCGCGTTCCGTAGCTCATTCCCGTTTTTTAAAGATCGCACATTTCAATCCCGGCTGAGCCCCCAAAATTTTCTTATGTTACGTCCAGACCCTTTAAAGTCAGAGTCAGCGGGAGGGCGTAACCTATTTAACTCCACTAGACAAACGCTAGATAACGTGTCTCGGAGACGAACGAATTGACCTGGGGCCTGAGACAGGTCAACGACCGGAAGGGTAGCTTTTACTCCGTCAGTAGGCCGTTCGTTCGGTGGTCCCTTTTTCGGTAAAGGAACTAAATCCTTATTACCCAGGACGGGACCTTGTGCGATCTCGGGATATGAGATAGGAAACGGGTTAAACAAGAAAAAGAAAATTATTTATACATATCAAATTTTCACATTTATTTTATAATAAAAAGGAAATTAAGAACAAAAGAACAATTATATGGATTATTTAGATAAACATTGTTACTTAGTTTATTACTTGGTAATTATATATTGCTAGTAAGTATATATTGCTTATTAATTAATTCTTATTTAAGTGTTTTGTGCGTATGTGTGTGTGTGTGTGTGTGTGTGTGTGTGTGTGTGTGTGTGTTCTATGGGATTTCTTCTATAATGCATGTGGAAGGAGGAAATCGGTTCCAAAGGATCTCGATAAGGACGGCGACGAGATATCTATTCCCCGGGACGAACCACGGGATTACGCTGTCAGGTAGGCCCTCCGTTAATGCGGTCCGCAATTCCTTGAGGTGCCCACCGGGCCGGGGCCTATGCAGATGGCTCCGTTTGAAAGTGGGTCGTAGATAGGAGGAAACTGGCCCAAAATCCAGAGGCGGAACTGGTCCTCGGACAACCCTTGTCGGCTGGGTTGCGGTTCCGGTTCGGATCGAGACGTGTCCTCGGTCTCTGAGGATACTTCCTCTGGGTTGAATCGGGAAGCCGAGGAGAGAGGTGATTCGCCTTCCATGTTGGTATCCCGTAGTTCTTCTAGGGGGTCTTCTTGGTAGAGGGGGCGTTGAGGGGAGGAATAGGGGGAGTCGCTTAGAATTATAATAGAGGGGGTGGGCGACTCTGGTCTTAAACAAGTAGGAGGAGATGGAGGAGAAATAGCAGGGATTGTGGTGTGAGGAGTGTCAACTGCAGATAGGTTAATATTAACGTTAATGTCGTTTGTGGTATTGATTTGACGTGGTTCCGCCTGAGCCAATCTTTTCCTAAGCCATCTATTCCGACGGTTACGCGCGCGTTTCACCGACGCACGGGAGGATCGCTTTTGGTTTACTCCTTCCACTGAAGGAGGATATAATAATAATAATAATAATAAAACGGTTTGGCGATATAAAGAAATCCGAAATAATTCTTGGGATTTGTTTAAAGAAAAGTAAATAATTTTAGTCTTGCATAGTATTATTCATTATTTTAATCGTTAGATTTTTGAATAAATACTCAATCTTATATTTTTTTCTAATAGGTTTTTATTCGATATTAATGTTAATTTAATAATATTAATTTATATTAATTTAATATATATATATTTGAATTTTATAGTTACGTGAGTTAGAACTCGCTAGGAGATTAATTTAAATTGGGGATTGCACTTGGGGAATGCGAATGAACTTGATAATTAATAGAAAGAGAGAGTGAGAGAGTGAGAGAGTCACGGGTAGCTCCGCAAAATGCGAACGACCCTGGGTGACTGATAAAGAGAAGGTGAGAGAGTCACGGGTAGCTCCGCAAAATGCGAACGACCCTTGGTGACTGATAAAGAGAGGGTGAGAGAGTGAGAAAGTGATAGTCACGGGTAGCTCCGCAAAATGCAAACGACCCTGGATGACTGATAGAGAGGATGAGAGTGAGAGAGTCACGGGTAGATCCGCAAAATGCAAACGATCCTTGGTGACCGATAAAGAGAGTGAGAGAGAGAGAGAGAGAGAGTCACGGGTAGCTCCGCAAAATGCGAACGACCCTTGGTGACCGATAAAGAGAGTGAGAGAGTGAGAGAGTCACGGGTAGCTCCGCAAAATGCGAACGACCCTGGGTGACTGATAGAGAGGGTGAAAGAGTGAGAGAGAACTAGAAGAGAAATGTAATAATAATAGTTTAATTTTAATAATAATCCTAAATGGTTAATAGTCGTAGTATTTCGAAAATATTTAGTCAAAATTTAATTATATGGTTAAACCCAAGAATTATTTTGGACTAATTAGTTAAAGAATTTAAGCACTTACTACTTAGCGACGATATTTGGTTTGTGAAATGTCGTCTGGAGGACCTTGGCTCGCGAGCTCGTCGGATGAAGGTTGATTCTTTCAGCATTCACAGTAAAATTCTTTATTGGTTCGCAAAGTCTTTATAAGTCTTTATACACAAGATGCACTATAATAGAATTTTGAATCGAGAGACGGGTCACTATTAAGTTCTCAGGTCCTTAGGATTATTCTGCGGCGCAAAGTCTTTACACAGCACACGATGCACTCCGACAAATTTCCGACCAAGTATATCTCGGAGTATACTAGTGATGCAGTCAGGAGACTGGTAAAACTTTTTATGAAAAAGAAAAACGTTCGAGAGCGTCGCGTGGTCTCTTCCGACGTTTTTTAAGCCCTTTTGCTCCTCCCTCCATGGTTTGTTAATCTATTTTAACGAATAGTTGTTTCTAATCACGCCCTCCGATTTTTCCTAGGGCGTTGCTCTAGATTCTTAGATCATAGGTATTGGTGAATACCTTTGCTGAGTTTTGATCAATGGAGAGTAGTTGCTATCGAGTAAGGGTGAGGCTTTCGTTTTACGGATTGAGTCATGCTCAGTTCGCTGTAATCACCTAAGTTGACATTTTACTTGAAATTTATGATAAACATATAACATAAGCGGGTGGTCTGGCAATCGAGCGCGCGGCGTCGAGTGTCGCGAGTCTCAACTCCGGATCATTAGTGGATCATTGTTTTTGTGCTCTGTTTATTTTTTTAGTTTAAAATTCTTAGGTCTGATATCCGAACTCGAGCTCGAGTATCTCGCTGTCTGTTTGTCATGGTTTAAAATTTCTAGTGCTTGACTATCTGTATTTTTTGTTTAAAAATTTCGAGCCTGTAGAGTGAGTTGTAATGTTTAAATTTATGGATCTGTTTTTATACTTGACTTTCGACAACGAGATTACACAGTCTCGCTTTTCAGACTTCGCCTGTTTATTCTTTCTGTCGGACGTAGACTATTTCTTAGAACGTAATTTATGTCACTAACAAATCTTATGTCATTAACGAATTTTCGATGAAAGAAAATAATCATGCAGTCTCTTGGACGCAATAATTTATATATTAGTATATATAAAAAAAGAAAAATATTCGTGAAGTCTACCGGACGTAACA
>NW_026098874.1:0-4128 GCF_021464435.1 Cataglyphis hispanica | reverse complement strand
TCACAATTCAACAAAGAAGATCACAGGAAACATGTTTGACGATCGGTATGTAATAATAAATATTTTATAATATTAATTGAATAAATATTTTATATATTTTATAAATTTCATATTATATAAATTTATATATTATATAAATTTTTAAATATATTTTTTTTTTATTAAATATATATGCAAATGAAAAAAATGAAAAAAATTCTTTTACAGATGTTTACACTACTTTGAGCTTGGAGGATAAATTATAATCGCATACAGTGGACTGTCGAGAAATGAACAAGTGCGTCATCCGTTTTACCGAACAAGAACGACAAGTGGCTCCGAGTTCAATAATTACAACAGGAAGGGCGACTGCCTTTATATGCTGACGGAGTGCGTTTTAGAAAAGACGAAGGAAAAAAGAAGCAACATTATCAAGTATTTAGCTTATTACATACATTGCGCGTACGATGAAATATTATCCACGTATCATTCTCGTCGTAATACCGAATTGAGTTTCGTGGTTTGTCGAAGAACTGAAAAATTTAGCACAGAGATTTTTCTAACCACGAATATCCCTATGGTAAATTTAACGTGAAGAAGAATGGGAAAAATTTAACAGCACGACACATTGTCACATTTTGCGAGAAATCATTCGCGCCAGACGATACACGAGTACGCGATTATTGCCATCTGATCGGGCGATACCGAGGTCCCGCGCATTTAAATTGCAATTTAAATTATAAGGACTCTTTTTACATTCCAATAGATTTTCATAAATTATCCGGTTACGATTCACATTTCATTATCAAGGAAATAGCTACAGCGTTCGAAGAGAGACGAGTTATTGCCGATAACGAAAGAAAATATATATCTTTTACAAAAAATGTTAAACTTGCAGAAGAGGAATAAAAATCATATCAAATTGCATTTTATAGATTCATATAAATTTCTTTCAGCCAGTCTTGACAAATTGGCATCTTTTTAAATAAAGACAAACTCAATATTTTAAAATCGAAATTTCAAAATGTACAAGAAGACAATTTCAATTTATTAACACGGAAGAACGTCTTTCCGTACGAATATATTGACTACGTTGACAAACTGGAAGATACGTGTTTACCACTGTGCGATTCGTTTCACAGTTCTTTGACCGGTGACCTTGTAACCGAAAGCGATTACACGCACGCCGAGACTGTCTGGAAGCGGTTCTCCATTCGAACACTAGGCAAATACAGCGATCTATATTTAAAACAGATGTCTTGTTATTAGCAAATATTTTGAAAATTTTCGCGAAAGTTACATTAAATTAAGGCCTCGACCCCGCGTATTACTTTATTCTCCCCGGTTACACGTGGGATGTCATGTTGAAACATACAAATATTACGTTCGAATTACTTGCACTGATATAGTTATGTTTATCGACATAGTTATGTTTATCGAACGGGGAATACGCGGCGGTTTGAATCAATGTTCCGGCAGATACGCGCATGCTAATAACAAGTATATGCAATCGTATGATCCATCGAAATCTTCATCGTATTTAATGTACTTTGATGTCAATAATTTGTATGGATGGGCAATGTGTCAACCATTGTCCTATGCCAATTTTCGATGGATCAACGATGTGACCAGTTTTGATACATCATCGATCGCGCTCGATTCGCCTACAAGTTACATCCTCGAAGTCAATCTCGAGTATCAGCAACAGCTTCACGATGTGCACGCTGACCTATCGTTTTGCCCGACACGCAATAAACCTCTCGCTAAGCGGGAGGACAAGCTCTCGCGACATTATACGACAAAAAGCATTACGTGATACACTATCGCAACCTGCAGCAGTGTACGTGTCACGATCTTCGCGTAGCAAAGATTTATCGTGTATTGCAATTTTCACAATCTCCATGGCTCTGCGATTACATCGAACTCTATAAAAATTTCGAATATTCGCGAGAAATGATTTCGAAAAAAATTTATATAAATTAATAAATAACAAATAATATTTATATAAAATTAATGTAAATTAAATTTTATTTTTCATTTTTCGCCATAATGATCCCAAAATCAACCAAAATGATCTCAAAGTCAACCAAAATGACCCCAAGATCAACCAAAATGACCCCAAAATGACACCGACACAGATAGTTTAATTTATCACATCGATTGCGACAATGTATATGAAAATATGAAACGCGATAGATTTGATACGAGCGATTATCCGGCTAATAACACGTACGATATATCTTGTATAGAAAAAAGTACCGGACTTGATGAAAGATGTAAATAATGGCGTGATTATGGCCGAATTTGTTGGACTTAGAGCAAAAATGTACGCGTTGCGAATAGATAGTAAGAACGATACAAAGAAGGTTAAAGGCGTCAAGAATAACGTCGTTGCAAAAACGTTTGACGATTTCACGCGATGTTTGAACGAAGAGACTGAAATGATACGTCAACAATCGTGTATTAGGTCAAAATTACACGAAGTATATGTCATCCGCGAGATAAAAGTTGCTCTAAGTTCGTAACGATGATAAGCGGTATATCGTATCCGAAACGGGTGACTCGTTTACTATTGGGACATTATCGAATACCTTTATAAATGTAATACAGTAGCGTAATGTAATGTAGCATAATGTAATGCACACATGTGTGTGTATGTATCAACTTATCGATAGGAAAACACGAAATATATATCTTTTTTCTCTTTTATATGCCATCTTACATATATATTATATTTTTATATTTTATATGTATTTTATATTTTCATATGTTGAAATAAATTCAGTTTGTATCAATTAAATGACATTGTCCTTATGTATCCAAGAATTTGCGATCCATCGAATCCCAGCCATTTCACGTAAATATCGTCACCCTCCTGCGCAATACTTTCTCTACGAGGTACACGTCCGGATAATTCGCGCGACACAATTCGTACTCGTAGAACGCTTCAGCGATGGATTTTCCGAAATAGTCTTTAGTGTAGATAGGTTACGGAATTAGTACGCTGCACTTTAATGATCTTAAACACCTCAGTGGTCCAATTCGCTGCATAACTTTTGTTATAGCCCAAAATTAGCTATAACAATTATTATTACTGTTAATCTTAAATATTATTAATTTAATCGTGGGACCGTGTTCAATATTAACGTGGTCAAACGGAACGCTCCCAAAAATCAATCGAAAAATGAGGTAATAAAGAGACCACCGCGAATACGCGGCAGGCAGTCATCACTATCAATTTATATCGGGCAGTTACTAATTTAAAATTATATCGGGCAAGCCATTAACACCGATTTATACCGAGTCTTTAACAGTTATTGTGTAGTGAATCGATGAAAATGTGTACCTTTTAAAATAACTAAAATATACATCTTTTAAAATAAAAAGAGGCTACATTCATTACAACCAACCAGTTGGACATCCTGACCATCGTTGTACTTCCTAGTTCTCAATCGGCTAATTATCCCAAAATTACCCGTGCCCTTCCAAGGGTACAACAAAATTGATGGTGTTAAAGATCAGGTCAGCAATCAATAAAAGCTGACGGACGGAAGCAATACCCGAGCTTCCAACAAGGACCCGCAACTCATTGAAAGTGATCAATAGAACGGGCACGCCAACTATCATTTAAGGCTGAGGGGTTTCTTAAACGAAGGAAAATAATACACAGACAAGACAAGCATCGCCGCTAAAGCCGTAGTAACGTGAGCCGCCAAGCATCGCGACCTACGACAACTCTACAACAACGCACCGTCACTGGACAACGACCGACGTACATCGGAGCATCAGGTCGCCAGCCGTCGAGTCGCCGAGCGACAGACTGCAGCGTCAGCAACCTGCTAACACAGCGTACGATCATGCGAACCGTCATATTATTGTAAGTCCGAAATTTATTATTTATAATTGCGTGAATGTCGGAAGGTTCAAATTTACTAAAACGGCCGATAGCAAACCGATCGTGGTTATTTAGCAAAATCAACGCGACGAGCAATTAAATTAAGAAACAAGTGTTTATACGACTAAACTGGCAATTCTATTGTTTGATTATTATATCACGACGTTTCGACCATATGGTTTTGGTCTTTATCAAGTGAAACTAAAATAACAATACAATAAATAATGATAGTCATGTTACAATGAAATAAATAG
>NW_026098873.1:0-4151 GCF_021464435.1 Cataglyphis hispanica | reverse complement strand
ATGACTCGACCGGCGTGGACAATCATGTCCGATCATGAACGCTTCGTATTACGTTTGTATATCTTGATAACTGATAATTCCGCACTAGGTGATTTTTCTTTTTCAGCAAGAAGGAGAGACGCGGGCGACGCGCTCGCTGCAGTTCGAAGTTTTTCCGTAAGGACGCTCGAAGGCGAGAGATACCGTACGCCATGCGATATTTTTCGATTTTCCACAGGGCTGGGGAGAAGGAGGAGGAGGAGGAGGGAATGCAATGGGACATCTCTGCTGTCTTCGGCGGCCGATATTTTACCGGCTTCTGACACCTCGGACATCTTGTCCACTTCTCTCTCTCTCACTCTATTTTCTCTCTCGTTTTTCCAGCTCGTCGGAACCAATCAAACAGCCGGCCACTATAGGACAAACCAATCGGAGCGCTCGGTCCCCGGGCCGGAGAGAGCTACTCTTCGCTTAAATGCCACATCTAACTCTCACTCTTGTAAGATTTCAGTTAGCCCACCGCACTAGGACCCCGACCAGAAAAGCAGAAGACCCAGGTTCCAGCCCGAGTATTTCCAGCCCAGGAAAAATAAAAAATAAAAACTGCCTCGTGCACGTCCACGACTCCCCACTCTTAAAAAATTTTAAAATTAAAAATCGCCTCGTGGACGTCCACGAGTCCCCACTCTTTTTCTCAGGTACCTGCCCAGGGGACAGGGGGAAGGGATCACAGCGGGGGCTGGCGCCAAGGGGGAAAAGGGGGACATTCCTGTCTCGCTATAGTGGCCCCTATACTACTACTTGTATATAAAAAATAATTATGGTTATTATGTGTTGTCTCAAAAACCTTCAGTCAATTTTTATATGAATTTTAATTTTATGTCGCATTGATGAAGTTAATCGAATCTATTGTTGTTGGAATGTGTAATATAAAAATATCTTTTAATAATATACAATTACTAGTTTTATTTTTTTTTTATTTTCTTATTAGCTCTTATGTATTATTATTTTTTTGAAAACAGATTTGAATTGCTTTACCTTAGAGTTATTATTGTATCCACCAAGGGATCGATTACTATTAAAAATTAATTTCAAGTGATCCTAATTTTATACATTGGAATGTAGTTTAATAAATCATTGTCAATGCAGATAAATTTGTACATATGTAACATACTTTAAATGTTTATCAAAAATCCAAGAAAACCTGTTTTAATTTTTGAATGGAATATATTTTGTTATTGTTCAACAAAAGATAATGATTTAATATGTTGGGTGCAGTCTTCGACCTTTTTACTAATTTCTAAATTATTATTACTTATCGGTTTCTAAACCGTGCTGTCTTTGATTTTTCAAATTAAAAATATCGAATAAATCATTAAAAATTGATATAAATCTGATAGATATTTTTTTTTGTAATCAATAGCTTTTGAAATGTAAGAACTTTTCATTACTTTTTCCCAAAATTCTGTACATTATCAATTTAATTCTGTATCATTATATTTATTAGATACATAATTACAGTTTTGATTGGAACTCCTCTTTCAGCCATCAATTCTATTCGAGATCTAGGGATGAAATTTTGCTATGATATCCTTAAGAAATATATACATTTCATTATATATGAGCTCATATGAGCTCTACGTTCAAGAGATTGTTTCGTAAGCCGACCATAATTAATCACAATTTTTTAGAAATGTAAATATTTTGAAATTATTGTATTGCACTTTTGTGCGCAATTAGAATATGCTTTAACCCATTGACTGCCAGCTACGAGATATCTCGTATTAAGCGTCTGTATCAAAACTGCCAGCTACGAGATATCTCGTAATGCGTGCTGCAATTTTAGATTTATTACAAATGGCCATTTCAGTTAAAAATATTTTAAAAGGTGAATGAAAAATTTATACAGAGTAAAAAACATATTAATTTTCAATTTTTGTTATAAATAAGAACTTATACGATTAGATTTTTACATAAAATTTTATACATATAAATGTATGAATGAAAAATTTATATAGTGTAAAAACATTAATTATCAGTTTTTATTAGAAAAATTATAACTTAGACGATTAGATAATTATATTCATAATATGAATGTATTACTAAAATTAAAAAATATTTTATTATTGTTGCTGAATATGGTAAACTCTAAAACAAGGATCAACGCAAAGTGCTGGCTTCTCGGGGCACTGTGGACAAAAATACCTAGTCTCCTTTCGTTTTTTTCCTTTGTGCACATTCGACATGGCTTTGTAGGCATTCTTTTTTTTCTGTGGGCGGAAGATGTTCTAAATAATGAAAATCAGTTGTATTTGCATTACAGTCCCTGCTTTCTCTTGCATTGCTGTCGTCACCAAGTAAATGCATAATAATTGATTCCCTAAATTGAATTATCGTCATCCTTTTATTCCTTCCATTTCTTTGGTTGTAAAACATGTGCGCATTGTGCAGGAATATTTCCAAGTAATGTAGTGCAATTTTCTTGTACCAACGGATGGTTTTCCTAAGGAATGTGTAATAAGACATACGTTGGTCAGAGCGATCAATACCTGCCATTCCCAAAGTATAATCTCTGACTGTATCCGGTTTAGTCGAAATTTTTCCATTTTTGTTCTGCACTTGAACCATTTCACCTTTATGCATGTTGGATATAGTCAGCACATCCCGCTTATCTTTCCATTTGTTGACCATAATGGATCCTGATCTGAGCCACTCAGAGTCTCCTTGATTCAGTTTCTTTTTGACTAATTTTTTGGATTTCCCTTTCGGTCGAATCTTAACGTACCGCATACATATGTTGATTTACTCGTGAGAGTTTTCGTGAGCCCAACTGAATTATAGTAATTATCCATATAAAGTTCATAACCACTATTCAGGAAACCATCCATCAGAGCCAAAACGACATTTGAAGCATGATTTCGTCCACTTAGATCATCATTTCTGCCAGCATAAGTTTTCACCCTCAAGACTATTCCGTTAGGTTCACAAAGTTCATACAGCTTGATGCCATATCTATGCCGTTTATTTTTCATGTATTGCCGAAAAATCAACCTTCCTCGCCAAAGAACTATCGCTTCGTCAATACACAATTTTCTCTCCGGTTTATAGATGCGGTCCATAGTTTCGTTGAAGTGTTGGGATATTGGATTGATCTTGAATAATCGATCATTATCTTGTTCCTCATTATTATTAAAATGCAGAAATCTCAAAATTAATTGAAAACGATTTCTAGACATTCTTTTCTTCCAAAAGTCGAAATTATAAAGTTTATTTGTTTTCCAATAATGTGTTACGGAGGGTAAACTAATTGTACCGGTGTGCATAAGTAATGCAAAGAATACACGTAATTCTTCAGCGCTAGTATCCTTCCAATCTCGCAGCCTGGAGAATCGTAATACTGGAAACTTTGCTCTTTGTTGGTCAGCATAGCGATTCGTTTCTTGAACAATTTTATTCAAAACAGATTCTGTCAAAAACAGATCAAAGAAATCTCCTGGTGATTTTACATCGTTTGGAATTTTCAACCCTGGATTTCCTCTGAATTCGAACTGTGGAGGATCTCTCTTATCTGTTGTCCATATGTCTGCATCATTTTGATATGCGGCCCTTTGTGATGCTTTACCGGCAAAACTATCACTCGATGAAGTTGATAGAATCCTTCGAGGTCGTTTTGCTGGGAAAGGTCTTATTTCATCTTCACTTTCAGAAGTGGACTCGGTTTCACAGTCATCATTTCCTACCGAAAAATGTCGCTATTGTCCTCGGAGAACACTTCCTCGTCGGCAGAAACTTCTTCTTCAAAAATATTGATTCTTCTTCACGATCCATTATTCTGGGGTGAGGAAATAACCTATTTATATTCGCGATTTTTCTTTACGAATTTGAATTTATATAGCTATGTATGATGTACTTACGTCAATGAGCCACACTTAATTTTTTAATAAATATTACTTTCCAAATATCTCCACTTATTTTTCAACACTTTTATTTGATAATATGAATAGATACGGCCTATTACTTTCATAAATCTTCTTGCGGATATTTGAAACTGCTTCGCCAAGCAAAGGAGGAACAACGCCAGGCGGTGCATCGTCCGAGCTCCCATTACCCACTCAAAATCCACTACTATTGGTAATCGGAGATCACATGATTACCGTCATGTGACTATGATC
>NW_026098872.1:0-4152 GCF_021464435.1 Cataglyphis hispanica | reverse complement strand
CTGGGAAGGCGCAGCCCTTGTTAATCTACAAATACAAACAGGAAGTTTTTACGGATCCTATGATTTCAAAAAAGCATTGATTCGGTTTGGTATCGCCCAACAGAGCACTAAGAAAATCGAACATGCATTTCCCTGCATTTAAAAAGGGAACAAAAAAGGGGAAGATCAAAAAAAGGGGAAGAGAAAAATTCCCTAACGTACATGAATTTACATAACATCTCACTCATACCAGATCGCTATACTCCACTATTAATGTTATAAGTCTAACATACATTATAAGTCTAACATATATTACAACATGTAAGAAAGAGAGAAATAGCTGAAATGTTTTTTATTAAAAAATTTGACAACACTATTAATTCCCAAAAAGATACAGAGAATTTAAACAACATATACGATAAATTAATAAAGGTCGTTTAGTTGATCTCAGTATTCCAAACATAGTGGTTGACACAATGTCAGTTTGACATTTCGATTTTTCTCTTTCTACTTTTTAATTATAACGTAAGTTGCTTAATCCTATTTTTTTCTTTGTAACATGACTATCATTATTTATTGTATTGTAATTTTAGTTTCACTTGATAAGGACCAAAACCATATGGTCGAAACGTCGTGATATAATAATCAAACAATAAATTGCCAGTTTGGTCGTATAAACACTTGTTTATTAATATATTACAAGTCTAATATATTATAAGCCTAAGCGTCAATTACAACCAAAATAGAACCATTTTCCTTTCATATTATTTGCATAATTGCTTGCATCATCGATTACAGTAAAGAGGAGAAATGCCACCGTACCATTGCCTCACGCCGACTTCTGAGCCTCAAGAGGAAGAACACCGCGAATCATTCGACGGTGTAAGGCCGCAAGACCACCCTGAAACCTATGGGGAACTGGCGAACTTGCAATGCGTTAAGCTGCTGGATAATTTGCTTTTCCAGAACATTAATGATAGCAACAAGGTCTGCTATTCCTACTACCACGAAATAACCGATGAATTAAAAAACGGTTATTCATTGGTGCCGCCGCATAACTTAGTACATAGAGTCTCGGCTGAAACGCAAACGAGTTGTACTCGTTGCCACAAACCAATAATAAGAATAAAACCAGCAAGCGAGTGTAGGGCTTGCATTGTAATCTATCTGATCACTCCGAAGACGTATCTAGACGAAGGATGGGGAGCTCCAGTGTTCAACAGATGGCCTGAAGAGTATACATAAAAGGCCCCCTTTTGTACCCAATGGACCCGGCAACTTTTTTTTTATCTAACCTTTTTATTCATTCCTATATTCCTTTTTCCTTCCGAGGCAATGGTAAGAAAAAAAAAGGGGAAAAATATATATATACATAAAAAAACGGGTAATAACATAAACAAAAAAATAAAGAAAAGGCAAGCAAAATGAGTTCTATACTTTTGCAAAGATTCATTGACATACACTAAATATGTAATCAACTTTTAACTTAGGATATATTAAGCGTATCTCGAAATAAATTTCTTTTATTATTGAATTTAGAATTTAAACATTTTATTCGAGACTTTAACCTAATAAGTCGAATATTTTAGGAGTATGAGAAAACATATTTAATCATAAAATTAAATATGGATTCTCCATATATATTTAAGTTAATGAAAGAAAACAATCAGTAAACTTTCAAATGTTGTGTACCTCCAACATTTGTCTAAGGTGGGAGGTGTTACGTCCGGTAGACTTCACGAATATTCCTTTTTTTTTCTCTCTTCTCTAATATATAAATTATTGGGTCCTGTAGACCGCATGGTTGTTTTCTTTCACCGAAAATCCGTTAGCGACATAAATTTACGTTCTAAGAAATACTACGTCCGACAGAAAAAATAAGCAGGCGAAGTCTGAAAAGCAAGACTGTGTAATCTCGCTGTCGAAAGTCAGCGGATCTATAAATTTAACGTTACAATTCTGAAGGTTCGAGAATTTTAAACACAAGATAACAGACGGTCAAGCGTTAGAAATATAAAACCATGTGGAAGCGAACGACAAACAGACAGCGAGATATGCAAGCTCAAGCTCAAGTATCAGACCCAAGAACTCTAAGCAAAAAATAGAGCGAGGTCCAGAACAATGCATAGACGATCCGGAGTCGAAAACTCGCGACACTTGACACCACATGCTTGCCTGCCAGACCACCCTCTTACGTTCTATTTATCATAAATTTCAAGTGAAATGTCAACCTAGGAGATTAAAGCAAACTGGGGATAACTCAATCCGTAAAATGAAAGCCTCACCCTCACCCGATAGCAACTACTCTCCATTGGTCAAAACTCAGCGAAGATCTTCACCAATACCTATGATCTAAGAATCTGGAGCAACGCCCTAAGAAAAATCGGAGGGCGTGATTAGAAACAACTATTCGTTAAAATAGATTAACAAACTAATGGAGAGGAGGAGCAAAAGGGCTTAATAAACGTCAGACAAGACCACGCGACACTCTCTAACGTTCTTTTCCCTCAAAAAGTTTACCAGTCCCCTGATACGTCTCAACGTCAATACACAATAAAAAATTATTAATTATATTTGTTTCGGGTCACCCTGCATTTCACCGGGTCTACCCAGGGACTCAGAGATTTTGTCAATGTGTCACTTGTTAGGTATAATTAGATAGGTCTTTTAACTTACGCAATATTTAAACCTTTACTGTATATTTAATTCCTTGCTTCTCAACTCCTTATGGTTAAGGTCCTTATGCAGGATATGGAATCCAGGTAGATGTTATTGAATTGGTAACACACTCAATGAATATATAAAACGTTTATTACTATTTAATATTACTTGTACAACTAATAGACACCTTGCGCGTGTCTCGTAATAAAGTCGGAGTCTTGGTAAATTATAATGAAGTAATTATAAGACCGTACTGGTCGTAGCGTAGAACAATAGAAAATTCTAAGTCCGTATGGACAAATAAAGAAGCTTGACGACGCGGACGCCGGATTACTACTCGGAATTAGAAGACCGCTCGGGCCGGAGACTCTACTAGTTAGTATGACCGTACTAGTCGAGGCGAAGAATAGTAATGAGCTCCGCGACTGCTGCATCGGACTCCCTCGATTCTGCCTGGAGTAGGTGGCGTTGTTGGTGTACTAGGTGGGGACTCTCCTTTGTGGGGATATTGCACGGGCCTTCTGTGCGTTGCATCAGCCTCCAAGTGCTTATGCACTAGCTATGCCTTTGTCTCCGGGCTGGGTCTTATCAGCAGGCGGATAAGAGTATTGATCGGCGCGCTAGTCTGAATTCTTTACAATACATAGGGTGTACTATTATAAATGTATTATATGATGTTGAATATAATAAATGTTATAACTATTAATTTAAGCTCTTAATCTTATTTCCTATTAGTGTATGTGTATGTGTAACGTATATATATGTGTGTTCTATTCTATAGCGATTATATATTGCAAATTAATTTTTATACTTATTAAATATACTTGCTTATATACTAGGTGTCCTAAAATTAATTAATTCTATCTTACTACTATTTTTTAGATGAATAAATCTCAGTGCCTTATTTATTAGTCATATGTGCGGGAGCATATACGTTAAGTCTATATACCGGGTGATCAAAAATTAATTATTGAATAATACTTTAAAATTTATACATATGAATTTAGAAAATGTCCGCTACATATGTTATATTTATTTATCATTATTTATAGAAATCAAAAATATGCGGGGACGTCACAATGTCAACCTAGGAGATTAAAGCAAACTGGGGATAACTCAATCCGTAAAATGAAAGCCTCACCCTCACCCGATAGCAACTACTCTCCATTGGTCAAAACTCAGCGAAGATCTTCACCAATACCTATGATCTAGAATCTGGAGCAACGCCCTAAGAAAAATCGGAGGGCGTGATTAGAAACAACTATTCGTTAAAATAGATTAACAAACTAATGGAGAGGAGGAGCAAAAGGGCTTAATAAACGTCAGACAAGACCACGCGACACTCTCTAACGTTCTTTTCCCTCAAAAAGTTTACCAGTCCCCTGTTACGTCTCAACGTCAACACACAATAAAAAAAAATTATTAATTATATTTGTTTCGGGTCACCCTGCATTTCACCGGGTCTACCCAGGGACTCAGAGATTTTGTCAATGTGTCACTTGTTGGGTATAA
>NW_026098871.1:0-4160 GCF_021464435.1 Cataglyphis hispanica | reverse complement strand
CATTTATATTTTATATATTTTTATTATTACATTTATATTTTATATATTTTATATATTTTTATTATTACATTTATGTTTTATATATTTTATATATTTTTATTATTACATTTATATTTTATATATTTCTATTATTACATTTATATTTTATATATTTTTATTATTACATTTATATTTTATATATTTTTATTATTACATATATATTTTAATATCTATACACGTTTATTATACATTTTATTATGATGTAAAATAAAATCGCTTGTAATTATAAATGAACGATGTGATTTAACTCTTTCCGTTTTCGCTTCTTTTCTCACATAGCCTATTCTTCTCTAATTAGTCTCGCCTCGCGTCGTGCTTCGCTCTTATCGCGCTTCGCTCTTATCGCGGTCGCGATAAGCGAAGGAAGATTTGTTCGCGTAATAATGCGTGCGAATTTTATTCTTTAAAAAATACATTTTTTTTATTGCGCGATGCGTAATAAGCGTCACGGAGATAGAGGATACGCGGTCAACGATTATCGTTGTATTAATATGTATATTTTTAAATAAAATATATAATTGAAAGATTTGTAATACATTATACAATTTATAATACATTGTACAATTTATAATACATTGTACAATTTATAATACATTATACAATTTATAATAATATTATGATATAATATTATGATATAATATTACGATATAATATATATGTTAAAATTAAATATAATAATATATGTTAAAATTAAATATAATTCAAATCGTTATATAGCTCAAACCGTTATTTCTGCTCCAACCACCAATTGCGCAATTTGCAAACGTTCTCCAACGCGCAATTCTTCGCGTAATATCCGCAGCGAAGGCGTCCGCGGAGCGTTCAGTATCTCTAGTCGACCAATGTCTCGAAATCGGCGTCGATGGTCTCGACGGTGACGTCGCGATCCTCGACGCCTTCCAGGATCTCGGCGAGCCACTTCTTTTCGTAGCCCTTGACGTATATGCATACCGTGAAATCGGGACTAGTTCCACGGCGAACGGCGTCTCGAACGAGTCTTTTCATCGACCCGTAATTAACCGCTGTTCCACTTCAATTGATGATGATTATTGATCAACCAACAAGTTTGCGTTTTCTCCGCTTTCGTTAGCAAATTCCACGACATTGGCGCGCGAAAGATATGATGCGTTAATTCTTACCGTCTTTCAATATAGCTATCTCTTTCGCGACAAATTTTTCGTTAACGATAAAACCTTGAAGGTCGGCGAAGATCGGCGTGTCCATCTTCGACGCAAGTCGAGGTTAGAATGCTCGCTTCTCTAAATTTCCTCTTTTAAGCGTTTTATTCTCCCTTCATATTTTATTTATCGCTATATTAGATTATTCTACACGATTCTGCGCACGACGTTAGTAAGCGGATTATACTCTACTACACGATCGTGAATAATGAGGCAATAGGCTGTGGTGTTAGAGGGAACGTTCTTCTTGCAGTCGAACTCTATACGAACGTCCACGGTGGCGCTCTTAATGGATTCGTTCTGTCGAGAACAGTCGATGACTACTATCGGACCGAATGTTTTAAATTTAGCTAAATTAAAGAGCGCTTCATCTTTATCGCATCCGTAGTACGTTTTTCGAAATTTCGAGTACATGTACAGTACTGTGATTTTATTTTTTCGAAATTTAGATTCATATCGTCGTAAGGATAAAAATCTGAATTAACACATTGCGTGTACGGATCACGAGATATCTTGTTTTTAGCAAATCGAACGTTGCGGCCAGGTCATGAGATATCTCGTTTTAATGTTTTTTTATTCAATCGGCAAACTTAAGCAACCAGCCGCAATACTTTTGTTACGTTACCATGGTAACGAAGCCTCTCGCATTCCTAAGACAAATTTAGCGAAACAACTGAATCATTCCAAGCATGTAGAAATAATCAGTCATTATAGCCAGTGCATCAGTAGATCTGTGCCGATCGTCGTACGTATCGTATCTTATAAAGTGTTTTATTACTGTACATTTGGAATTTCAAACTTCGTGTTTTAAATTTGGTTTGTGGAAAAATCGTGCTTTAATTAAAATTAAATTAAATTGGAGGGTAACAGTTTTTAAGAATCATCTATATTTTCAATCTGTTACTAATAATTTATAACAAAAATTGATTTCATGAAATAGCCCTATAAAAGCAGCGAAATGACACATAGATGTAATGAAAACGAAACTCAAAGTGAATTGGTATATGATGATTTATCTGATGCACCAAAACAACACTTGCGACGAAAATGAATTCAGTGATAGCAGCGATATTCTTGAATTAAGTGATGTGATTAGACATAGAAGAAATCTGAGTAAAAAATATAATATTTCAAGCGAAAGTGAAGATTCGGAGGTGGAGGCTGATGAGCCTATAATTGAAGAATGGACAAATGAGGATACTTTTCCAAATCTGGAACCTTTTGAAGGAATTTGTGGTACAACATCATTACAAAGAAATTGCAGCGTAAAAGAAGCTGTTGATTGTATATTTGGCAATGAATTTTTCCAAATTATTTCTAAAGAAACAAATCGCTATTACTTACAAAATGTACATAAATATAAGGCTATTCCTAAACAAGGAAAATGGAGGAATGTGTCATGTTCCGAAATAAAAAATTTGTTCGGAATATTTATTTTGATGGGACAAATACGAAAGGAAAACATAAAAGAATACTGGTCCGTGGATCCATATTTGGCAACACCTATTTTTTCAAAATTAATGAGTAGCAACAGATTTGAACAGGTTACGAGGTATTTACATTTTAACGATAACACGAAAATGAATGAAAATAGTGATAGACTCTACAAAATAGAACCTGTTTACAATTACCTAATAGAAAAATTTAAAACCGTTTATACTCCTCATCAGAACCTGTCGCTAGATGAAGCCATGATCCCTTGGCGTGGAAAATTAAAATTTAAAACGTACAATCCACGTAAACTTACTAAATATGGAATACTTGTACGAGTATTATCGGAGAGTCAGACGGGATATATATGTAATATAGAAATTTATTGTGGACAAGGCAAAAAACTGCAAGACACGGTAACAACGATTCTTACACCGTATTTCGGATATTGGCACCATCTTTATATGGATAATTATTTAATACTTTGAACATTGGCGAATTTTTATTACAAAATAAAATACGAATATGTGGTACAATACGCGCCAATAGATTGCCAAAATGTTTAAAACAAAAATCGTTAAAACTAAAAAAGGGGAGAGTATTTTCAAACGGAAAGGTGATATTTTGTTGCAAATTTGGAAAGATAAGAGAGAGGTTCGAATGATTTCGACAATTCATAAATTTGAAATGGTTGAATACACTGGAAAATATAAAACTATACAAAAACCGAAATGCATTGCAGATTATAATTTAAACATGAACGGTGTTGATCTTGCAGATCAATATCTATCATATTACTCAATATTGAGAAAAACAATTAAATGACCTAAAAAGGTAGTATTATATCTCGTCAACTGCGGCCTGTTCAATGCATTCAAGATTTATAATTCGTGTAATAATGAAAAAATGAAATATAAAGATTTTCTACTTGCTGTGATGAAATTGTGGACGACGGAAGAAAAATCAACGGATACATTTATAGATGTAGAACAAAGTATTTCAAATACAACAAATCACCTACGTGTCGACCCACCATGTAGACTCTCTGATAATATGAAACAGCATATACTGGAACCAATAACGAGTAAAGGCAAGAAGAAGTTCCCAACCAAACAATGTAAAGTTTATTCGTGCAATGGAAAAAGGAGCGAAACAAGATACTGTTGCAAATTGTGCCAAACAGCATTGCACAAAGGAGTATGCTTTTACCAGATATCACACTCTAAAAGCATTATTCAAATTTGTAAAATAAATAATAGTTAAAATGTAAAAAATCTTATAATAATAAACAGATATATAACATATATATATATATATATATATATATATATATATAGTATTATTTAAGAATAATTTATGCGAATATAATACTAATGCAAATTAGAAATGTGCGTATCCGCTTCCTATTACTTGCCAAGCATGTTTTTGGAGCGTTCGAAAATGTGCGGGCCTTGAGGCGCGTGTTGAACGCGCAGAGCGCCGTACGCAATGTGTTAAGATACAGTTTGACAT